>NC_142678.1:13045858-13305858 GCF_964200805.1 Pocillopora damicornis
CCTCAAGCTAAATACAACCTTTAGTTAAGCAGAACCACTACAGTCTGTGAAAAACCCAAATAAAACAAAAGGAAAAACAGTGGAACTTCTTGATCTGTAAATCAAACATTAGTCATTCCATTGCTAACATTTTTTATTATTAACAATAACAAAAATGAATCCAGAGGAACTAATTAGGCAATATGTGATAGATAGATCAGTTATCTATATCAAAGGCAGTTGGTCCACATATATAGGCACCTGTGCAGAGTTTTTGGATCATGGATTACAATGTAAGACTACATTTTAGGTCATAATGGACATGTTTATTTTGTTTCTAAAATAAGTCTTAATTACTTACAGGGCAAGAAGATCTTCTTTTCTTTTCAACACTTTGGAATGGAAGCTATCCAATATAAGCCAGCCGTGGTTTAAGCTTCGAACTCTTCTTTGTGCTCTACAGACAAAAAGTAAACAAATACATTGTATAAGCTGTGTAAGTTAAGCATGGCTTATAACACCTGAAATAAGTGTAAAAACTTGCAGTATCTCTAGTTTAGGGATTAGCTGTTTTTTAACATTTTTAACCCTTTCACTCCTGAGAATGATCAAGACAGAATTTATCCTTACAATATCAAAACAATATAAAGCAGGATTTTATTAATCCATTCAATATCAAATTTATTGATCTAATATCATAAGAATTGTACTGCAGACAGTAAAGAGAATTACCTATAAGATCCTGGAGTAAAAGATTTATAACTCATTAGTGGGGAAAAGAACTTAACATAAGTTTTTCAATGAAGGAATGCCTGCTCTGAAATTTGACTCTGCAAGTGAATGCAACATATTAATTGTATGATTTGAAAGTCCAAGATATTCCACTTTATCATTTTGGAAATGGATCACCCACCTGATGACATGGCTTTCTGCATTTCAAGTTTTACTTTTGAGCGGACTTCTTCCAAAGACAATAATTCATCTTGAACAACCTTCAGTTCCTCTTCAATATAACTGGCCAACTCTGAGTGAAGCTGGCTTCCACTTGAGGCTGAACAAAAAAGTTAACATCAATAATCAACAAAAATAGTTGTAATTGAGAATAAAAAAATATAAAGTTATGATTTTTATTTAGTGCTTATAGCTCAAGATTCCAAGGAGTCTTACAATAAAACTGTTTGACTGAAAATAAATCAGATGAAACAGGAGAAAAGTATTCAAATTTAAGCCCCTTTCCATTTGGAATGGGAGGCTGGAAAACAATAATAATAATAATAATAATAATAACTTTATTTAAGTGTCAGCGTATTTAGCACTGCTGTGCTAATTGGGGACACTGTAAATGAGGAAACAAATATCGTAAATGAACAGAAACTCGTTAAAAACCCCAACTGGTAGGAGGCAGACCAGTTGGCTATTTACAAAGCATGCAGGAGTTGAATTCGGGGCCACCGAAGACAAATCAACATAGTGGCAGGGAGGAGGACTTGAACCCGGGACCTCCAGCTTACAAGTGCAGCGCCCTAACCACTAGGCCACGCTCGCCTCCTACTAAAACAGAACTTACATGAATTTTCATCTCCCTTGAGAATGCACTTCTCTTTTGTTGCAACTTCATCTTCCTTGATGAAAACTGTTTCTCTGTAAGCAGTTTCTGAGGACAACACAGACAAGGAGTCCATTGCTTCTTCATCATGTACAACAAGATGTAATACCTCAGGCTGTTCATCAATTTGAAACCTGACAGTTTTATGAAGGTTCCTTTTACTCTGCACCCCTTTTTTCTCTTCACTCTCTGATGGCAGTCCCTGGTTAGCACATGGGTGTGGTTGGGGTGGAGCAGGGATATTATGTGCATGATGAGGTGAAGACTGCCTCCTGACCTTTCCTGACCCCACTTTGGTATTGCTTCTAGGTGAGGGATTCACCTGAGCTTCAGCATTTGGGAAGATGCCACCTTGTTGTTCAATAGTTTCTTTATCTTTCCCAACAGCAATGTTTGTACCACTTGAGCAGCCAACTTCATTGTTTTTATCTTTCTTTCTGTCTTCCTCAGTGGCAATGTCTGTATTACTTGAGCAGCTACGTTTCCTGCGCCTTCTTTTTTTCAAAGATTTATACTTGGCTGTCTTTCCCTCAGCTTTTCTTCTTGCTTGTTCCTCCCTGACCTCCTGTATTATCTCTTCCCATATCTCTTCATCTGTGGGACTGTAAAGGTAATGCAAAAGAGTTAATGGAATTTCACAATACAATTACTTTTAGACAAAACAAATAATAATTGCATGTATAAAAACCATTGAGCAAGTAAACTTTTATATTTTATATATTATTGGACCCTCGTGCTAATGCAGCAAAAATGATAATATCTCACTTTGAAAGTTTACTGATCAAATTCATGGATCTAAAATAACATTATCATAGTAACTGACTTTTAATTGCCAAACATAAGCTGGATGATCATTACAATAACTAGCTATGGGAATTACTGAAGGATACTCACTGAATGACTCCATCATCTTCCTGGATAATCCATGATAATTCAAACTCAATTTTACCAGAAACAACTTTCCTGATTGCTGGCTTAAGGGTGACAGTAACATCCACTTTTCCAGGCATCTCTGTAATGTAATTGCTGATATCAATACAGCCAGTGGCCAAAAGCTGGTGATGACCACTGGGGAACAGCTAATGATTTCAAAGAAGCAAGAGGAAGATGAACAGTTTTCAGATTTACTCCAAACTGCGTGGAGTGAAAATAATATCAAACGCAAAGAGCAACTACATGCTCATGTAAAATTGAAAAGGGAAAAGCTTACATTACAGATGTAAATATTCCACTGCTTTTCTTGATATTCTGTCATTTCATCCTCTGGGTTCTACAAATACAAATAAACATTGTTTTAAAATAAAGAAACAAACTTGATAACAACAATATTAGGGACCTTGAACAAACCATGAGAATGATGGAAACAAAGATGTGACAAAACAAAAGACCAAATGAGCAGAACAATAGCTAAACACTAGCGTTTAGAATTTTTTTATGTTAAAGCTGTCCTTGGCCAAACAACAACGTGAAGTAATCAAATTTAGCATGGTCTGTGTACAGGAACACTGACAGAAAATTATTTCAGTTTCAATATGGAACTCAATGTGGCTCACACACATTGTGCAGAGGTTGAGATGTGGCACTGTTAGAGACAGTAAAAACATTCATGTGACCATCCAGGAAATTCCGAACAAAAATATAGATTTATTTTATAATCAATATGTCTTCCTTGGTATCTTTCTCCTGACTGACTTTAAGCCATATTAAAAACCTTGTGGCTTCAATAAATCTTCACAACGAAAGATGGACCGTTTTTATTTCAAAACTTCTTAAAACGTAACGCAAATTGAATCGGAGGAAGCAGCAAGCCTGAGAAAAAAACAAGGAAGGCTTCAGTAAGTAGGTATAACGTGTTTACGTAAACGATGGTTTCAAAAAGTTGGCCAAGAATTCCGCACTTCCCCATAGTTCATTATGCATAGAGCTCTTGGATAAAGAAAACTATGACGAAAGCAAGCCTTTTGGACCAAAATTTCGTTTCCGAATGCTGTGGCACTTTACGGAAATCTGTCACCATATTTGTACTTCAGGATGCCTTTGTTTGAAACTTACCTTGAGGAGAGTAAGTTTACTATCTACTGGATCAGGCTCAGGCCAAAAATGAACACCACGATAACCATTTTTAACACCTCCAAACCATGCTACAGGCTGAGAGAAAAATTATTTGGAAGAAATATTTCTTTCACTCAAACTGACGATTAAGAAATTAATAATGTTTAATGAGCTAAGAGAGAAAGGTACGAGATCCAAAGTCTAAGTTGACTACCTTTGTACTGTATTTCGCTTTCCTTTTTTTCCAAAAAACTGCAAGCTTGCGGGGATACCTAATTGAGGAAGAAAACACGAATGTCAGCACAATGTGAAAAAGTTGCCATAGTTAACCATATTTCTGTTCAGTACGGATTCTACCCTTGTATAAGCGATTGGCGTTTTACGATTCAAGGGCTGAGATGCGCTTACATCTTTTGTTATTTTGGAATACGACAAAGGCAAAGAAGTACATGGTATCTTCAAGGCGGCCGCCATGACGTCTTTATGCCAAGACTGGTAACTAGTAAAACGTACCCCCCCTCCCCCCCGCTGTCAATAAGTGACCGTTATCAAAAACTTTCTCTTGCAGCACCGCCGTTAAAAATACCAATTAGCTTAGTATTTGTTTTTCACCGAGTCTTGCAACTTCAAAGAGCAAACAATATTCAGTTTGGGGAGAGACCCTTTGTTTCTGTTGCTTAAGTCTCACGCGGTATTCAACAGTGAAATCGAACTCAACCAAATTCTAGAACGCATATTTTTTTCCTCAATTCAATTAATCATAGTGAAATTTATATTATTTCCGAAATTGCATGCTTCGTCAGAGTTTAACTTTTGATCATTTTCTAATCAGAAAAGTAAAAAAGAATTTGACTTTAGTGAGACAAGCAGCTTCGAAGACTAAACTCTTAATAGAAAAGAGAGAAAGAAAATACTTTATCGTGTCCCTTACCACTTTTTCTTGCGTAATTCAACATTCAATAGTGAAACAGATGCTGTGATCAAAAAATTATCAGCTCTTTCTTTTTCCCGATGGAAAGGTATGAGAACACAAGCCATTACTGCTTCTCACAAAATCTCTCAGATGAACTCCAAGGATCTCTGCTTCGTTCATTGTGATGTCATGTTGCCATGAAAATAATTGCTTCGAATGCGTTGCGCGCGCTCAGTGCACTACATTAGAGTGGTTTAGCAAGAGGGCGGGAACGTCATTTCAGAACAGCGCTTGCAGCAAAAATGCCGAGAAAAAACTGGGTCGAGAACGCCGTCGCGTTTTGTTGAAAAGTGACTTAGCAGTCGTTTCAACGAACCGTCCACGTTATATTTGTTCTTGAATATCCTAACCTTGGCTCTTAAGGATCATCATTAGCTTTGAATTTTCTGTTTCATAGACTACTTGAAGGACAACGAAATTATCCTCTTTGAGAGTTTAACAAACAAAAATCGAGGATAGTTTACTACAAGTGAGTTGTTAATATGAATCCACATGGGCGATTAAACTTTGAAATTATTTTATTCCAGTTAAGTCTCGAGTCTGCAGATTCATCTATCAAATTTTGAAGCCCACTAAATATCTTCTTTTCTATTATTTGTATCGCTGTCATTTCGTTTCGTGCTTCTAGATTTCAGTTCTACTCGTTTTTCTTCAAAATTTTGTAAAATATAATTTGGAATTGAAATCGTCGCCGTTTTTTCCCTTGTTTACTGAATATTCTTCTCAATCATGACAGTACACCTCTTTTAAGCACCACCTTCTTAGAGTTGCAATGCATTTTGAACGGAGTTGTCAGGAGTCGTGGCAAAAACATGTAGAGATCAAGCGACCCAACGATGGAGTTGTTTACAATGAGTTCCCGTTTAACCATGAACGAATGAAATTCACTCAAACTAGTCACCAACGAAACGGTTAGACTGAGGAATCAGAATTCGTTCCTGTTTTATTTTGTTTTTGTTTAATTTAATTTTTAACGAATAAAGTCGTTCAAGACTGAATCAAATCAATAGATTTAGAAAGCCGTGCCGAAATCAAGTTGATTGTTATTTTATTTCGTAGGTCTAATTTTTCACCGGCGCTGATCAAAACTAAAGACATAAAATAGTGCAAACCCGAGCTATTCTCAATTTTTTGTTATCTCTGACTTCAAATAGCAGAACACTTTTTAATCACGGTTAAAACGACAATGACAACAAATATCACTGAATAATATAGCAGGTAACCTTCGTGTTGTTTCATTTTGATAAACTTCAACATGAAGCAAGTTTAATTTATTGATGAATTAATTCACGATAAAATTAACAGTACCCGTTCTTAGAGTTTTCATACATGGTTCAATAAATGTATCAAAAAAACGCCCTTACGTTGCTTAAAGCCACGCGCAATTACAAAAGGTAACTGAGCCCTAAAATCTTAGATTGCTTGCTGACGATCGTGTTTCCTTTCGGGAATCCAGAATAAATGTCACAAATTCACCGAATAAAACAAAGAAAGGGACCTGGTTATCCTGGAAATGAGTTCTGAAATCATTCCAACCAGCATTATCTCGTTTATAAGTGCACAATTAATGCAAATCCTAGGCGTTTTGGTCACGACGGGAAAACTAGCGTAATGACGTTCTGAACTTGATGGGGAGAACGGCAACGCTAACACCGGAAGTTGAAATAGAGTCGTGTTCGGATTATCCGCGCGCTTTCCCGTTCTGAAATGACGTTCCCGTCCTCTTCCTAAACCACTCTATTGACTGAGGCCGGTTGGAATAACTTGAAATTTCTCCATAACAGTTGAAGTAGAAGTAGTTAAATGAGAAAAATAGTTGCATTTGGGAAAAAAAATGTCCGCCTCTTTACATTTCCTCACTCGTGTACCATTATGGCTTTAAAGTCGATTCATAACGATTTAGGTAATTGTATTTTTTGTGTTTTCTTCCTATTTATTCATAAAGGAAACATTTAACAGTCAGCTGATACAAGGCTGACACTTTGGTTGAAAAAAGGCGTGCATTAGTACCCCCTTCCCCTTGCCTCTCCCCCTTCCGATCTGACCATCTCGTAATAATAATAACAATAATAATGTTTATTTCTTATATTGCGCAGTCTAGCATGCGATAAAGATATGATCGAGTGCGCATTACAACACTAAAATCTTAAAGTAATAAATGGCTAGTCCAAATAATGATAATAATAATAATAATTTACAATTTTCGGAAAACAATAAAAGTAGAATATGAGTTAATAAAAGAACTAATAAAAAGCTAATTTAAAAAGATGTGTCTTTAGTAAAACTTTAAAAATGTTCAATGATTGACATTGTCTAATTTCTAAAGGGAGTCGATTCCATACTTTGGGCGCAGCATTTTCAAACGCCCTATCCCCGAGTGTCTTTTTTGTTCTATAGGTATTGTCCATTAGGAGTATGCCCCGGTATGATCTCAACTGATACCGCGAGCTCTCTTTGATTTTTATCAAGTCTGAAAGATATTGTGGCGCGACGCCGTAGATACATTTGTGAACTAGCATTTCTATCTTGAATTCTATTCTGTGGGTAACCGGAAGCCAGTGCAGGTTGATCAGGGATGGTGTGATAGGATCATACCTAGATATAGTACATACCAGCCGAGCACCCGCGTTCTGCAGGCGTTGCAGCTTACCAAGATGACCAGCGGGCGTACCATATAATAGACCGTTACAATAGTCTAATCGTGACATTATAATAGCCTGTACAATAGACTTCCTATTATCATATGATAAATACTTTCTAATACGCCTGATGTTATGTAGATGGTAATAAATATTCTGACATATGCTGTTAATATGTGTGGTCATATTCATGTTTGCATCAAACCAAGCACCCAGGTTTCTAACAGAGTAAACCGCAGAAACCTTTACCTTACCTACTTGCAAGTCACTTATCATAACCTTATTTAACTGTGCGCGTGTACCTATAATAAGAAACTCGGTCTTAGCATCGTTCAGCCGAAGTTTGTCTTGGACCATCCAGGTTCTTATGTCCCTGATGCAAGCTTGTAGAGCGTCAACAGCATCCGTCTCAGTAGCAGAACCATCCGGCTTAAATGAGATATAGAGCTGCGTATCATCAGCGTATGCGTGAACGTTAGGGAGATGGGATTCAACAACATCGAAGAGCTTACTCGCGTACAACGTGAAGAGCAAGGGACCAAGACATGATCCTTGAGGTACCCCTTGAGGCAGATCAAAGTCACTCGAATAGCTCCCGTTAATCAGGATTCGCTGTTTCCTGTTTGATAAATACGAGTGAAACCATTTAAGAGCGGTACCTGTAATTTCATACGTCACGCACAGGCGATTTAACAACACTTGGTGGTCAATCGTGTCAAATGCTGCACTCAGGTCTAGCAATACCAAAAGAGTAACTCGTTGATTGTCCATTGCAGCTAGTATGTCATTCTTTATCTTCAATAGGGCAGTCTCTGTGCTATGACCAAGTCGATAGGCTGACTGGAGGATGGGATACAAACCCGACTGAGTAACGTGATCGGTTGTCTGATCATAAACTGCACTTTCAACCAATTTAGAGAGGTATTGCAGATTACTCACAGGTCTTAAATTGGATAAGGAAGTCCCTTGCTTGGTCTTCTTCAGTCTTGGATCCACAAGGGCCGTTTTCCAATCAGATGGAAAGTGTCCCAAGGAAAGTGAAGAATTCACGACATTAGTGATGATGGGGAGAAGCATATCGGACATG
The DNA here is from genome assembly GCF_964200805.1 of Pocillopora damicornis. NCBI lineage: Eukaryota > Metazoa > Cnidaria > Anthozoa > Scleractinia > Pocilloporidae > Pocillopora > Pocillopora damicornis. The sequence goes on from NC_142678.1 coordinate 13,054,195, forward strand.
CCGACTACTAAATTGGTCGGCATAGGATCAAGTTGACAGCTTTTCTTCGATGATCTACTGACCAGCTTCCTTATATCTTCCACAGAATACATATTGAAATGATCAAGTTTCCTATCGCCTGTAAACACTTTATCCTCAGCCACCGCCCCAGGATGAAGAGTACACGCATCAAGCTCTGCCCGAATCTTTGCAATCTTACGATCGAAAAACCGCCCGATATCGTTGGCTAAGATTGAGTTGTTCGTGTATTCTGGAAAACGCAACTCATTCCTAGGAAGTAACAATGATCGAGTGGCCCTGAATAGCTTTCCTTGGTTTTCACTATTGTCGTTCACAAAGTCTGAGTAGAAAGCACGCTTAGCCCGTGTACTTAAATAAGTAACGTGGTTCTTGAGTTTCTTGAATGCCAACAAATCTTCCTGTGATCGTGTTCTTATCCATCTCCGTTCTGCTTTCCGGCGTCGCCTTTTTGCCTCGGCTATCTCACTGGTATACCAGGGTACCTTGGGCCTAGCCCGCACTGTTTTGGTTTTTAAAGGTGCGTGACGATCAAGAACTTGAGAGAGTGTGGTCGTGTAATCCTCTACAAGTACATCCAAGTCCAGTGGGGTGATGGGATCGCTATTACCTCGATCACATAGCCCTGTAAGTACTACGTCGTTCGATAGGCTCCCAGCGTCCAAGGATTTAGTTTTCCTAAACTATATTATCCTAGTCTGAAATGAAGGCTTACTTATGGCAACATGACAATGTACAGCTGCATGATCGGAGAAATAGCGACAGGCGCGTGGTGGACTCGCCAGAATATCCTCAATTTTTCTTGTTATAACAAGATCCAGGGTGTGACCACGTATGTGCGTTGGCTCTGTCACATGCTGCTCCAAACCAAGAGACTCAAGCAGATCTAAATACTTAAGTGCATCAGTGTCATTAGGAACATCCATATGTATGTTGTAATCACCAACGACAATCAAAGGCTCTTTGGATAGAATAGTGGACTCCATCAGGTCAGAAAACTCCATCAGAAAAGTGTTAATGGGAACCCTGCGGTGGTCATCACAATTCTGTGGACGGTAGACGATCACAAGCCGTATCTTGCGGGAAGTCGACGTTTGGACCAACAGCTCGCAAAATTCAAGCGACTCTCGTTTGAACAAACCAAATTCTTACAGTGTACGGAGAGATGTGAGGTGTGATAACAATACTGAACAAGCTACAATCCTAGCCATAATAGTTTAACCTTTTTCCCCTTCCCACCTTAGACCGCCCTAAAAATACAATTAAAGACAGAATCACAAACTGGACAACGAAAGGTAGGTTGGTGTTTTGATAAGGCTTCATTAGGGTTTCAAGTTGACTATTAACTTACGCTCAAGGAGGACTGGAGTGAAATCTGTTGTCATTGTACTAGTTAAGAACTTTTGATATCCTATGCTTGTCTGCTGTCAAGAAGTTACATCCATGGGGAGCTCAACAAGCTCGAACGATACCAAAATTGTTGTTACTTTATCTAAGGGCGTAAAACGAATTTTTCAGATGAGCTGCGAACGTTCCTGTGATTGTAATTCTCACTAAGTGATATTTTAACACTAGAGGCACTGAGTGAGAACTTGTCAATACGATAGCAATTTTGTTTTACTCCGGTGATACAAGGACGCCCTTACAAATAGCTCTTACTACTAAGCTCGTAGCTACGCCGCAATTTGGAATAATGAATAAAATGAATAAAATGTGGTTATTCCTATTTAGTTGTTGCTTAATAGGATTTTTTTTGAGTAATAAAAAGTTTAGTTCTTTGCCATGTCAACCGTTTGGCTTTTTTAATTATCGCCGACCCTTTCAATTGAGTTCTTGTCGATCTGAGCTGGACCAGTTGACCTTATGAACCGGTCACAACTGGAAAAAAATGGCTACAATTCTCATCAAAACCGTAAAAACAAGGTCATGAATCGTTCAAATCTGAAATGCCTTTGAGGGTAACAATCTGAACCGAGGTGAGGGTATGGTGGCTAATGGGAATAATGAAACTTGAGAAATTGCTTTTTTATTGGCAAATCAACAGCAAAAGAGTGAGAAGACGGACTTTATGAAAGACTTGAGAAAAGTCGTGTTTTTTTTTTCATTTACATTTATTTACAATTATTACAAATCAAGATAAAATAAGGAAATAGCGAAAAAATCGCAATGAAAAATAGGCAACTCAATATGTTCACAATTGAATCAAAGATAATCTCGTGTCAATTTGAAAGAAAAAAACTAAGGCGATTACGTTTCTCCTTTCCCTAGTGAAGTAATGGCGTGACGTTATACTCAATGAGTCCCAGTCTTCTTGTCTTAGCGTTCGGTTAATCATCAGCACTGATATGGATTGATCGCAAAGAAAAATGACGCATGCAGCCAGAAAACCGCCCAACATAACCCACAGCGTTCGAATCGCTGTTAATACAGGTGGAGGAAAAGGGCAATGTTATTCAAAAAGAAAGAAAGGAAGGAAAAACGAAAGAAAGAAGGAAAAGGAAACGAAAACAACCCAAAATAATAAAAGAGGAGAAAAAAAGGATGAGAAAATTGCAAAAAGAGATTCCGAACCCAAAGTACAAAATACCTAAAAAAACCTAAGTTAAAATTGAAAATATGGGTTAACTTAAAAATGATAAAAGTACCTAGAAATATTTAACCTACCCACCTAAAATCAAACAAAAAGCGAAAAAAAAAACAGACAAAGAAAAGAGAAGTACGAACAAAAAGAAAGTGTGCAGTGCCAAAGGTGAAGTATTCAGTTACGTGCAGTGATCTTGTAACCGCTTACGTCACTTTCATTACAAATGATTCTATATCAGCGCATCTGATTGGAATAAAACAAAGCCATTGAATTGAAATACGTAAACTATGACTTTACCTTAGATCTATCTACCTTCACCTTTGAAATAAAACGTAATCAAAATAAAAGATAACAGGGTCGTAATAAAAAGAAGGCTGGTTAGATCTTTTGTCCGTGACCCTGAACCTAAGATATTGCATTCACAAAAGAGGTGTGTTGAAAACTGGACCGAGAGAGTCACGTGATTTTTGTTTGTTTCTTACCCCCCACGAATTGAACTTTGAACTCTTGATAAGAAAAACTCTTCAACGAAGGAATGTGAATCAGGAGTGCGTGAAAAACTGTCTCGTATATTGTTATTCTTACAGTCTTTACTATTATCTTTAGTTGTCCTGTTGTATCCGTTTTATACATTTGGTGCCGAGACCCGGGAATCGAAAACCGGGATTCTACCGCTCTGAAGAACGTCTTGAATGAAATTGTTGTGAATGCGAGCTGGAAGCACGTGGGTGACATGTCGCAGTCGGGGAAGAAGAAATTGAAGAATCTGAGGAAATTTCGCGACGGTCATCGAAAGTTTGTCGAGAAAACTATCGAAGATGCTAAAGGGTTAATCGCTGAAGGTAATCTCGTCGAAGTGAAAAGGCTGAAATTTCTTCGAACCGCTCTTGAAACGAAGTATTCGGAGCTTCAATCGCTCGACCGCGAAATTGTGGATCTGGTGGATGACGTTGAAGTTATTGATACCGAAGTCTGTGAGAGCTGTGAGCTAATGAGCTCCATTCAGGAGTGTATTGTAGAGTTAGAATCTGTTTTGGAAGCTCAAGAAAGTAAGGGAAAGAGCCAGAAATCCCCCTCCGTGGTGCAACCTGTTCCTCCCGAAAGCGCGGGAACTTCTCAAGGTCACGTTTCGAAAGCCTTCACTCATGCAAAGTTACCCAAGCTTGAGCTGAAGAAATTCCACGGAAATCCCATGCATTGGTATCCTTTCTGGGAATCTTTCGAGTCTGCGGTTCACGAGAACCCAAATCTGTCTTCCGTGGATAAATTCAACTATCTGAAATCACTTCTCACTGGCACTGCACAAAGTTCGGTCGCCGGTCTAGCCCTGACGAGTGCTAACTACGAAAAGGCGGTTGATCTACTGAAACAAAGATTCGGAAATCGGCAGATGGTGATCTCTAGCCACATCGAAGTACTCACCAAACTCCCCAAGGTGGAATCGATTGGTGAAGTTAAGAAACTCCGAAGCTTGTACGACACAGTGGAATCTCATGTTCGTGGATTAGAAGGTATGGAAATCTCTTCCGAGATGTATGGTTGTTTCTTAACACCAATAGTTATGCAGAAATTACCGGAGGAATTTCGAATCGCTATCACTCGCAATCTGGAATCGGAGACATGGAATCTGAAAGATATTTTGGTTGAATTTCACAAGGAACTGCAACTGAGAGAACAATGTCTCGTCAAAAACAAAGAGTTCAGATCCTCAAATCAGAGAGGTGAGTTGCCACTTTCTACATCAGCTTTGTACACTGACAGTTTTAAGGATAAGCAGTCTTCTCGTGTTTGGTGTTCATTTTGCAATCAAAACCATCAGAGTTCTAAGTGTAATGTTGTCACAAGTACTGAATCTAGAAAGGAAGTTCTTAAAAGGAAAGGCAAGTGTTTCCTTTGTCTCAAGCAAGGACATTTGGCACGTAACTGTCAAGCTCATATGAAATGTCTTAAATGTCAAGGAGCTCACCATGTAGCAATTTGCGGTGGTTCTCAATCAACCCTGGGTGGGCAAGATCAAGATAATGTGGCCAGTGTATCTACCAGTATGTATGTGGATCAGTCTAGAGGGTCTGTGTTGTTGCAGACGGCAACCGCTGAAGTTGTGCGTCCAGATAATGACACTTCTTCCCTAAGTGTTCGCCTGGTATTTGACTCATGCAGTCAGAGATCTTACATAACTAAGAACCTTAAAGACAGACTGAAGTTACCAGTGATTGGTAGAGAGTCACTTCTGATTAAAACCTTTGGTGAGTCTGATGCCAGATTACGAACATGCGAAATTGCTCAAGTGGGTATCAAAACCATGTGTGATGCAATTGTCTACATACAAGCCTATGTGGTACCAGTCATATGTGGCCCCCTGACCCAACAACCCACAGAGCTCGTTCAGTCTAGCTGTGAACATCTGCACGGCCTCTCTTTAGCCGACAGGTGTGGTAGAGGAGATCTGCCTATCAGCATTCTCATTGGTGCTGATCATTATTGGTCATTGGTCGAAGGAACCATAGTGAGAGGTGCACCGTGGGAGCCTGTTGCCCTTGCCACCAAACTAGGATATGTCCTCTCTGGCCCCACCATGATTATGTCTCACAATGACAATGGTAACACAGTGAATCTTACTGCAACCCATGTTCTGAAAGTGGAAGCGATTGTTGTCAATCGGGATGAAATTGCCTTTGAACTTGGAAAATTCTGGGACTATGAATCACTTGGGATTCGAAATGACAGTTTGTCTCTGTATGACAAATTTGTGAGCAAAGTTGAGTTTACAGAGGGAAGATATCAAGTACAGCTACCCTTCAAGGAAGACCATGAGCTGCTTCCAGATAATTTTGCATTGTGCAAGTCAAGGCTAGTTTCCCTGCTGAAGCGTCTGAATTTGAAGCCTGAGGTGTTAGAGCACTATGATGACGTCATCCGAGATCAGGAGAAACAGGGAATCGTGGAACCAGTGGAGCAAGGTACTAATAATGGTGTGGGCAAGGTACATTACCTTCCTCATCATGAAGTGATCCGTGTCGACAAGGACACTACTAAACTGCGTATTGTTTATGATGCCAGTGCTCGATCAGGAAGGAACACACCAAGCCTTAATGACTGTCTGTATGCTGGTCCCCCACTGTCTCCTCTCATTTATGACGTCCTCCTGAGGTTCCGGGCTCACAAGGTAGCCCTCATAGGAGACATTGAGAAAGCCTTCTTAAATGTTTCAGTTCACCCAAGAGATCGTGACTATCTTCGTTTCCTGTGGATTGACGATATCACAAGCAGTCGCCCGAAACTCCAAGTGTATCGATTTGCAAGAGTTGCATTTGGTGTCTCCTCAAGTCCCTTCTTATTAAACGCAACAATTCGTCATCATTTATCTTCTGCTGACATTCCCAGAGAGTTTGCTGAGAGAACTCTGAAAAGTTTGTACGTGGATGACTTTGTTAGTGGAGATGATTCCGATAATTCAGTTCTCGAGATGTATGAGAATCTGAAGTCGTCTTTCAAGAATGGAGGCTTCAATATGCGAAAGTGGGTCTCCAACTCCAAAGTCCTGCAGGAAAGAATTGGACAATCTGAAAGTCAGCCTCATCAAGTTTCAAGCAGTTTTGTTAAGGAACACCCGATTCAAGAGGAAGATGAAACCTACTCAAGTTCTCTGTTTGGGACAGCGAAGAACTTCACCACATCAAAACTCAAAGTACTTGGAGTTAGTTGGGACAGGGAGAAAGATTTGTTGCTCTTGGATCTGACCTCTTCACTAGAAACTGACAATGCTTGTCTGGTTACGAAGAGAGCTATTCTTGGTACAACAAGCAAGCTGTATGACCCCTTGGGACTACTGAGTCCAGTCATCATTCCACTGAAGATCATCTTTCAATCTATTTGCAAGACAGGGGTTGGTTGGGATGACCCTGTGGATTCATTTATCCATGAACAGTGGTTAAAGCTTGTTCAAGATGCTAAGAAGGTGGGAGTGGTACAACTGAAGAGACACTACTTCCATGGTTGGTCAAAAGCAGATTTGCAAAGTGTTCAACTCCATGGTTTTGGGGATGCAAGTGAGAAGGCCTATGGAGCAGTTGTGTACTTACGCGTTGAAACAGCCACTGGAACTGTCTTCACCCAGCTTGTGTCATCAAAAACCAGAGTTGCCCCGATGAATGGAGAAACCATACCTCGACTGGAGTTAGTAGGCGCTCTCATTCTGGCCCGATTAGTCAATACGGTGTTGACAGCATTTGACGGAACATTGAAAGTTGATTCTGTACATTGCTGGTTAGATTCTCAAATTGCTCTGTGGTGGATTTGGGGTGTAAGTAGAGAATTCAAGCAATTCATTCAAAACAGAGTGGTTGAGATCCGTCGACTTACAAAGCCAGCTCAGTGGAATTATTGCCCCACGGAATCCAATCCAGCTGACATCTGTTCGCGTGGGTCAATGACCTCGAAATTGATCACCAATCAGTTGTGGTGGAGTGGCCCTGAGTTTCTTAGGGCTGAGAAGGAGCAGTGGCCAAGTCTTAAAATGAACTCTGTTGAAGTCACAAGTAATGATTCAGATCCTCGCCTAGAACTGAAGAAGGGAAGCTGTAACAACAGCAAGAAGCAGCATGACAGTTCAGTTCTTGTGAACATTGCCTCTGGAGAGGCGACTTCAGAAAATCGGCTAAATCTTGATTGTATCATTCCCTTGGAAAAGTTCAGTAGTCTTCAAAGACTGATGCGAGTCACCGCATATGTTTTGCGATTTGTTTCTAATCTCAAGCAAAGTAAAAGGAAGAAGGAATTGATTAATGGAGAAGTAACGCAAGAAGAGATGAATCAAGCAAGAGAACTTTGGATCAAGGAGGTGCAGAGATCCGTCTACAATGACAAGAACTTTGACCAGGTCAAGGTCTCGTTATCACTGTTCACGGATGGCAAGGGAATCTTGAGGTGTGGTGGTCGTCTTAAAAATGCCCCGATTCCATATGATGCTCGTTTTCCGATATTCCTTTCAAGATGTTCACGATTCACCTACCTGGTTATCAATGACTGTCACTTCAAGGTTCTTCACAATGGTGTGAGGGATACACTCACAGAACTAAGATCAAGATTCTGGGTGACGAAAGGGAGGCAAACTGTGAAAACTGCGATCGGAAACTGTTCTGTTTGTAAGAAGTTACAGGGGAGAAGCTATACAGTTCCTCCTCCCCCTCCTCTTCCTGAATTTCGATTGAGTGATGAGTTTGCATTTACACGTGTTGGAGTGGACTTCGCAGGGCCCATATATGTCAAGGATGTATTTGCAAAGAAGGGAGATATGAATAAGGTCTACATAGCTTTGTTCACGTGCGCCGCAACCCGAGCTGTTCATCTTGAACTTGTTCCAAATCTAAGTGCAGAGAGTTTTATCAGAGCCCTTGCTCGCTTTAAAGGAAGAAGAGGAATTCCCGTCTTGATTGTCAGTGACAATGGGAAAACTTTTAAGGATTCAAGAGTGCAGGCCCAGTGTCAGCGTGATGGCACACAGTGGAAGTTCAACGTTGAAGCAGCCCCTTGGTTGGGTGGATTTTTTGAACGGCTGGTAAAATCGGTCAAGTTGAGTTTGAAGAAGTGTATACGAAATGCTCGGTTAAACTATGATGAGCTATCTACTGTCCTTGTGGAAGTCGAAGCGGCCTTGAACTCACGACCCTTGACATATGTCTTCGATGAAATGGAGGAACCATTAACACCTTCACACCTGATTGTGGGCCGCAGAATTTTGTCAGTACCATCAAAGAGCTCGTCGGATGAAGTTGGCCAAACCGTGGAAACACTAACAAGAAGAGCAAAATTCTTACAGCGAATTCTGGATTACTTCTGGAACCGATGGCGGTCAGAATATCTCACACAACTTAGAGAATACCATCGCTATTCTAAGAGAGCTAACTCTCTCCGTAAAGTACAAGTGGGAGATATTGTGTGTCTACATGATAATAAGATCCCGAGACAGCTGTGGCGCCTTGGAAAGATCGAACGATTACTTCCTGGACGAGATGGTCGAGTTCGAAGTGCAGTAGTAAGAGTTAAGTCTGGTAATTCACCAACTGCAGAATGGAGACGCCCATTGCAGAGGCTCTATCCTTTGGAAGTGAAGTTGGACACTGAAGCTGCCAATCCTATGCCCCAAGCGGCAAATGTTCCTGTTAGAGTAGTGAGGGACGAGGATGTCCCAGTTGTTGTCGTGAATTCTGATTAAGATAGATTTATTAAGTTGACTTTGTCATGTTATGATTTGTGTTCGAAAGATTAATTGAACTCTGAACTCTGAACTTTGATTGATGATATCAATCAACGCGGGGGAGTGTGTTGAAAACTGGACCGAGAGAGTCACGTGATTTTTGTTTGTTTCTTACCCCCCACGAATTGAACTTTGAACTCTTGATAAGAAAAACTCTTCAACGAAGGAATGTGAATCAGGAGTGCGTGAAAAACTGTCTCGTATATTGTTATTCTTACAGTCTTTACTATTATCTTTAGTTGTCCTGTTGTATCCGTTTTATACAAGGTGTTTATACTCATGAAATAGTTGTGAGCAATTAAAAAAAAAGATGAAAATTTTTACGACAATAGAAATTATTTGAATTCGTAGTAGTTATTTATAGAAGTCATATGAAAATGTGTTTGACAAATAAAGTAATCTCATGATTCAAGGATAATATCTGAATGATTCGCTAAGAGAAAGGATTTTACATTGAAAAATGAAACTACTCAGAATTCATAGATTTACAAAGGATTTTTATCAAGAGATAATAATCTCTTGTTCTTATCCATATACAAACATATTACCATACAAGCCAGACCAGAAATAAAGAAAAAGTTGTGAAATCGAAACTGCAAAAAGAAAAGAAAAGTAAAAACAGGATTAGCCATTGTTATTTATAATAAAGTCTCTTAAATCAACATAACCCTAATGATTCGTGGCAAACTCATTATAGAATACAAAGTAAGATTACAAGAAGAGAACCAAAAGCACTTCAACTGAATTAAAATACAAGTTTCCTACTTTTAATGCAGTTTGTTATTCAGGCCATGTTGGTCAACTTGAGGATAAGATCCAGGACATTCTTTTCCTGATCTTTGTGTTCCCTGGTTTTCTTCCAACCTGCCGCAGAAAACGTTATAAAACATCACTCACCATATGATAACAGACAAATAAAGGATTGCATAAAAAAAACCCAGGCGTTGGTAACAGAACACTTGTTTAACATCATACAAAAAAAAATTTAGCATTATCACATTGAAGAAATAACGAAACTGATTCTCACCTTTGACTTCAAACAGGTATTTAAGGTCCTGACGTAAGAATTTCAAACACTCCTTCCGGTTTTCTTGTCTGGAACTAAAAACAACAGTGACGAAAGATAAGGCTTTAATATGATAACCTTTCAAATGGAAATACAATACAAAGAATTAAAATGCTTAATGAAAAAAGGAGTGCTTATATCAATGGTTAATTTAAATAATTTGTTCTGGCTATTAAATATGTATTACCATAATTTGGCATATTGACTTGTTCCCAACTATCGAGCAAGGTTTAAAACAGCTTTATAAGGATAAGATGTACTTACAGAGTCAGAAGGTCTTGTTTCCTTTCGTCAAGTTCAGAACGGAACTTATTTAGCGCTAACCAGTCAAGTGATAAGCTTTCAAACTCAGCCTCACAATCTATAAGGGGTAAATTAAAGAAGGCTGCATTTAATTTGTGTTTTGTAAGTTTTTAATTTGTGTTTAGGCGCGACGGTATACCCGGATAATTTAATTTGTGTTTAGTTAGTTACACATGCATCTTCCTCTATTAAGCGCGACGGTATACCCGGAAAGTGAACAGTTGTAAAGGTTCGAAGCTAGGGATTCAGGATAGTGGCTTTCGAAAATCACTGTTCTGCACGTTTGTAGCAAATATGTTAGTTTTTATATTTTGACTCATGTGAAGGTAAAAAATAGGAAACTAACCTTCAGTGTCCATTGCTTCTTTCATCTCTAGTTCCAATTTAACCATCACCTTGTGCAATGAAAGCATCTCGTGTTCGACAACCTTAATCTCTGTCTCCATATAAATGGCCAACTCAGGGAACTGATTGCTTACGATGGCAGCTAAAGAAGATTTCAGAAAATACACGTGCTTAAATAATGAAAAGAGCAGGCGAATGTATACACATTCTGATGAAGTTGATATTGAACCAATCAAATCTATTTGGTTAAGAGCAATCAAAGTACTAGCAACAGTCGGGAATGAAGGTGGCGGCTGTGGCGCAGATGGGAATGTTTCTAATGACTCTCTTCGCTGGTTCGGTGGATGAAGATGCACTGTTTCACAATACTTTCCGCTCATTAGGATCTATTCTGTGGTATGCTTACAGAACAACTTACCACAGCTGTCTCCACCCTGACACTCTTCCATGGCAATTACTTCCTCGGAAGGTTGTACTTGACTCATAATTGATCTCTCGCCCACATTTGAACAATCTTTAGCAGTCGAAGCATCAAGGTTTGTTGATCCGATACTTGCAGGAACATTATCCTTGTTTGTGAAAGGGAGATCGCCAGGAGAGACCTTATCAGATGGGAATGACTGGGCCTTTGAGTCACCAGAAGCTTCTTGGTCAACCTGTTCGTCTTTTTCATTGCTGGCAGCCAAGCCTTGTAATGCAGTCTTTACATTTATCTCTTCTACTGTAGCTGTGTTCACCACAAACTGAATATCTTCCAATGAAGAAACAGACCACATGTCAGAAGTATCGGTCGACTCCAAGATTGACGAACTATTTTCCTCATCGGTATCATTGGATGGATTGTGTTCCATTTTGTATTTTTCACCATTCGATTCTTTCCGTTTTGTTCTACGCCTTTGACCACGAGTATTAGAGGGCTTGTTGCGCATGTCATCAGTATCACTGGATGAGATGTCTCCCATTTTGTATTCCTCATTCATGGATTCTCTCTGTTTTCTTCTACGCCTTTGACGACGAGTACTGGAGGGCGCCTCGCTCATCTCATCAGTATCATTAAATGGATTATTTTCCATCGGGTATTCTCCACTTTTACAGTTCTTCCGTCTTCTTTTATGCCTTTGGCGACTAGCACTGGAGGCCTTCCCGCTGTTCTGGGACGAGCAGTCATTATCGGTGGTACCGTTGGAACTTGCAAACGGGTTTAGATCCTTTGGATAGTGGCGCATCTCGTTTTCCTTCTTCTTAACACTTGTGGTATCACTCTTTTTTCCAGGCTCCTTCATGTTCGGTAGAGGGGGCGAGGTGGAGCCGCCTTACGAGTTCGTGGTTGACGCGGTGGAGGTATCGGAGGAGAAGGACGGGCTGAAACAGGACGAGGTAAACCAGATTGAGATGGACTGGTATGAGAAACGGAAGGCCTCTTAGAGGGAGGCAGCGGTGGAGGTGGAGCTTTCCTTTTGACCTTTGTTGGTCCTGATCTTGTTTTATTGCGGCCTCGACACGAAACCGCCTGAGAACTATTACCCTTAGTGTCAGCACCAGCTTTCACTTCCTTCTTTTTCTCATGGTTACCAAAGACGCCTGACAATGGAGCAAGTGGAGCAGCATTGACCTTTGTGGTGGCTACCTTCGAACAGGCAGCAGCACTGGTAACATCGCCATCGCGCTTTTCCTTTTGGAAACTCTTTAAAGATCTTGGACGCGACAGTCTCCTACTTTCTTCCCTGATGGAATCTTTCTTGTCTGGGAGACTGCAAGATAATCACAAGGGTACAGTGACTTCAAGTCATCAAAATGTTTCCTTAATACTCTAAAAGAGCAAGAAATAACACTTTGACTCAATTTTTTATGAACTTGCTTTATATCTAAGCCTTCCTTGAAAATGGAGTTTCGAAAATTTGGGATCTTGTTATCTTCACATCAGTCTATCAGAGGTTTTCAGTTTCATTTTTCTGAGTCTCAATTGCCGTCATATCACCGCGATTTCCAAAAATAATTTCATTGGCCTCTTTAAACGGAGATTTAGCGCGCGTCGATGAAACTAAAAAAGCGCAAGTTAAGTGATAAATTGCTTGGAGTCATTCAGTTTTTGTCCCAGACTTAAAAACAAACTGTTCGTTTTTTTTCTTTTGCTGGCGTGTTTTCGTTTGTAACGGCTGCTTTATCCTCTTGCCGTACCAAAAGCGCAAATAGGAAAAAAAACTTCACCTAAATCTAACATGCCTACATTTATCGGTGATCTTTCCCGATGAGTTTTCTACTCTTTTTTGCTCCACTTACCATTTGTCTTTGGCACATTCCACAGTCGGAGAACGAACCGAAGCTCTCAATTGTAATTCTTGATGATTTTTACTTGGACTTTTTCCACGCATTTTCTTCAAAAAACTCATGATTGTTTCCTTTTGTTGAAAACGATGACATGCGTTTCAGAGGAATGAAAATCTTCTGTTTATCCATTGTGATGTCATGTAGCCATGACGATAGCTTCTAGTCTCATTTCCAGCGTACCACGCCACTGTAAATAGTTCTTTTGATTTTTCACAGGAACGAAAGCTATGACTTGATTCAAAATAAAAGATACGTCGTCATACTTCTTTATATCAAGCTTCCTCCGTAACGAAAAAAGCCGTAATTATTTTATACTGATGTGCACGCCGAAATACCGTTCAGTTAAGCGTGATGACAATGCGTAAAGCCAATATTAGATACTAACAGAAAATCACGTAAAAACTCTGAGACGTTTCAAAAATAAATAAACTGCTTGCAGTTTACTAGTTGGCCATATAGGAATGAAAATAAATGAAAAGTTTTGTTGTTCGGTTGATTTTCCTCGGAAAACCAGCATTAAATTTGACAGCGAAGTGAATCTAGCATGGATATTACAAATGCCGTTTATTTTTAATTGTCTTTTTATTTGCAAAATCGTTCCTAAAATACCACTTGGCCTTTTTAATTTCACTTTTTTATTTTTACAAGGGAGCTATAAAGTTAAAATTGTCAAATTCACCAAAGACCAGGCGCAGAAGTGTGAGTTTTGGGTGTTCCTTTTTGGAATTGCCGATGATTTTCCCATCCGTCCTGCCTTGGTAACCTTTCTTATATTCATGCGTGACGTGCGTGATCTGATCAACACTGTGGTAGACGTGTACATTTGTTTAATTTTTCTTTAACTTTTGATTATCAAAACTTTTTCGATTGCTTATTTTCAAGACTGTCAAAAGACTTTTTGAAGGCTTTTTTTACAGCCAAATGTATTTACAAGTTTATTCAAATTGATAAGTTCAATTTATTTTTATTTACGGACTTTGAAGTCTAGCCTCTATCGGAACAGCGAGCGTTCAGGTAACTAGCTACAATAGACTTCGGTCAAAATGTTTCGACTCAAACATACCTAAATGAATAAATGGTGAGAAACCGGAAACTTGCCGTTGTGAACTGCGTTTTCAGAAAGTTGCCGAATCTTTGTAGGGTCTCACTCCTCTTTAGGCGTATCGTTCGTGTGTTTTTAGTTTTTCCAGAGATTTACTTAAGAGGAGTATCTAAAGCGTGAAACCCGTAATAAACGATAATTGTCATTATCGTTACAGTTCAATAGTTCGATATTAGGATGTGTATACAAGCTGCTCCATATCCATTCATTTGGTGTACGTAAAAAGGCAACGGCTTGTTGCTCAGGTGCTAGATCTTCGAGGCAAGCTTGCCTCGAGAAATTCAGCACCTGAGCAACAAGCCGTTCCCTCTCTACGTACACCAAATGAATGGATATGGAGCAGCTTGTTTAGAGATCCTAGTACCAAAAGACTCTGGATGTGTGTTGACGGATCTCGAGTTAGTTATACTCGCTGGAACGATATGGAAACTAACAATTCAGGCGGAAAAGAGGATTGTGGACACATCATCTCCATTGAGAGGCGAAGAAGATGGAATGACTGACCTTGTGCAACTCTATCTTTGTGAAATGCGCGGTAAGCCTGAGGAGGCAGTGGTAGGTGCTCACGCTCTCAGCTTACAGAGGTTTAGCCTAGGAGTTTTCAAGTTAATTGCTGATCATTCATTTGCTTTCGCTCACTGTCAAGTGGTTCTAGACGATGCAACTGCCCCAGGCTCCCGGTGCACAAAGAAATGTTCATCACGCGACCGAAGAAAACGTACAGTTATTGATGACGAGCACAGGTCCTATCATTCTCTCACTCGGCTAACAAGACAAAAAGCGCAACTGCTCTGATTCTTGTATGTATACTAGCTTCAGTATGTTACGCACGCGAGGAAGTAATAGACCCGACAGCCTCGTTCCCAGGGTCCTTTTTCTTCGTCTCTCGAGAGCGGAAGAGAGGTTGGGAAAGAGGATGTAGACTCAATAGGTTGAAATCCTATGTAAACTTCTGCGGAAAGTTTTAAGTTTGCACCAGGAGGAAAAATCTTCATTAATTTGGGATGTGCACTCGTTGCCACACCGAAAAATACTGAGGCCGATTGTTATAGTTTTTGACGACATTTGACCTGTATGAACCTGAATCGCTTTCTCTGCAGGAGATTTTCGACAGCAACAACTTGCCAGACGTGTACATGTGTCATGTGTCATGTTATCCATGACCTATGACGTAATCTAATTGAAGGGATTTCCAAATTCACCGGAAGTAATGCTATTTTTTCAGCCAGAGTACAAATTTACGTTTTCTTACTTCCAAAATGTTCTTTTAAGCACCTGTGATGTTAAATGGAAATTTCAAAACTTTGCTAGGTAAGTTTTCTTGATTGAATAATACCCAGTAATAAACAACAAACTATCGCCTTCTTTATTTCTGCTCCCGCTTCCCGCCCTCATATACATCCCGCTTCCCGCCCTCTCCCGCCCCCTGCTCTCCCGGGCTCCTGCCCCCTGTCCCCCTCCACGTTTCGGTGACGGTGTAGAATTAGCAATCAGGTGATTTTAATACCATGATTACACAGTTACGCAAATGTTTTTACCGTTTGTGATTTTCCTTCTTTTAAAATCTTGCACAACAGTTCTAACCTGTGAAGTGGGGTGAAAGCTCTGAGTGGATTGTGGCCTGCGTATCGTATGGTACCATACATATCCTGATTATCACATTACTTGTTATCAGAATTGATCGACCAGCAGGAGGCTCACAGCACAAACTGTGTATCTGAGCTCTCCGAGTGCCAAGTCGACACATGACAAGTGAGTTAAGCTGGTTGTCTTGCGATCGAAAAGTTATTGTTATAATTAATGTCATAACCATTATTTCTTTGGTTTGTTTCTTTAACACTTGCGTCAAGATCTCTTCAATCTTAACCGGCTAAGGTAATTTTAAAACGGAACGATAGTCATCTTGTAAAAAATAATCAGCCCGGCTCAGCTAATAGTTCCCACATATCTCTCTTATTAGGTTGTAGTACTACATTTGGGGCGAGTTTTCTGGCCCAATCACTGAGGATAGTGAGGTAAAACTGTCCCAATCACGGATCACTTTAATTTCCTCACTCACGCGAGTCGTGTAAATTTTCACAGTATGATGAAAGATATAAACCAATGTGATCACGAGGGTCAGTCAAGGAGCCAATGAGAACTATTAGTGAGGCTAAGCAAACTGCCCAAAGCGCGGGAAAAAGTGAGCAGCGACTAGTCTTAGTTTTGCATTTGGGGCGAGTTTTCTGGCCCAGTCACCGAGAATGGTGATGTAAAACTGTCGCAATCACGGATCACTTTAATTTCGAAAATCGATCTAAATGGCTTCATGAACACAATAATAATCATGACATACTTTACAACAACAAAGTTTATTAATACTTAACTTACAGGTTTTTCTTTTCATACTTTGAAGCCACTGTATAATTATCTCAAAACCAACATTCATAAAATAATATTAAAAAATAATATGATAAGTAGCCAGAAAATAATTACAGGTTTTTTTTCATACTTTGAAGCCGCTGCAAAACGATCTCAGTAGTAATGTACATACAAAAGTACTACAAATTAAAAGAAACCATCCAATAATAACAGGAAGTTATGAGCATAAACTTTTAACTTTTTTTTTTTATTTCAGAGCCACTGCATAATGACCTCAATACCAATGTCAGTACAAGAGTGTTACATATAAAATGTTATGCAACAAAGAAAAAAACTTCATGTGTGATTGATAAATAAGACTTCAACTGCACCAAGAAAGAGTTTCAAGCTGAAATTAATGAGGAGGACTGACATGTCACAGATTTGAAAGTTGAATCGATTATGTCATCATTTCTGAGAGATTAAGTTCTGAATATATATTGAAGTCGCTCTGATTGTCTCTCAGTCTCCATTACAATGTGTTCCCCCAACATCAGCACCAATACTGATTCACTTATAAACCAAAATGCCACATGTGCACATGTAACCACTTAGCATGACTGTTGACATTTGCTTTGCTTTACCTCAAAAAATCTTTGAGAAGTAAACAAAGTTTTTCTTCATTTTTAGGCAATTTATATTGACAACAGAGTATTAGGTCTTTTACCTGTGAGTTACTATTTGAAAAGTAGATCTTTTGAAAATAAGAAAAATAATTTGGAATGTGTTACTTTAACAGTGGCTTCATGAATATCGCAGGAATAAAGGGTTTTTGTACAGATGATAAACTTCACAAACTATAAGATGAGCTAGTTACAAAATATTGTTTACAATTTAGACAGGAGATCTGTCTTATCAGAACTACTTAAAGTACATCATTTCAAAATAAGGAAAAGGATTTGGAATGTGCTGTTATTACAAACTACAGTGGCTTCATAAAAACTGCAGGAAGAGATTAATTCTTAAAAATTCAATTCCCATTAAAAGATTGAAACAAGAATGCACCATGACCTGTTTACAAAACATGTTTTGGACTATTTACAAAGGATTATTTACAATGGTGAGAGAAAATGTTTCATCAAAATAATTTTTCGTTCTGAATATAGAGCACTCAATATCATATATCATTTTTAGAAAAAATCATACTTAAGATACTGTTATAAATGAACTTATTCAAGAACAATTTGTTTGAAAAAAGAGCAGCAGCATGTTCTTACTAAAAGGCAATTCTTGCCACAATTTTTTCACAAGAATCCAAAACACAAATGACCAATATTAAAAAATAGTAGACGGATTTTCATTCATTCTGAAATGCAAAAAAGAAAATAAACCAAAATAAGAACATCTGCACCACTTCATATGACAGAATTATAGACAGTATGTTTTATTGCTAGATTGTAGTAATCAAAAACACTGAAAATGAAACTAGCTAAAAGCCTTGAATTTCAACTAATTAAGATACAGAGCCACAATTAATAACTTGCATTTCAAATTAGTTAAGATTATTGTTTCTTACCATTATTTAGGCATGAAGGCTCTGATGACGAATTGCAGCAATGAGTCCAGCAACTCTTTTTTCATGAGCTTTGTTCCCATCTGTTTTCCTCCACCCTAAAATCAAAATACAAAACATTGTTCCCTAATTATCTACATATTGGCTTCTGACTTTGACCCTGAAGAGTGAATAGCATCTAATTTCTCTTAAGAATATCACAAGGATAAAGAAAATGATCACTATGTGAAGAAACTCAAGGTTGTTAAACAAATTCACCAGTCAGCACCTTAGGAAATGTAAAGACAACACTTTGGAGTATTTATATATATACAGAATGATGTTAGGGTGTAAAGGGTTAAGAATCAAGGCTCACTAAACCAGTCCCAATAACACTAAACTGAGAAACTAAGAAAAAGGAGGAGAAACAACTGAATACTTACCTTCCATTTCTGAAAGGCGTCTCAAATCTGAACACAGCAAGTTAAGACAATTTTCAATGCTTTTTCCTTTGTCACTATATTGGTGAAAGGAAAACAGAAAATCATGCAAATCTGCCTCAAGCTAAATTCAACCTTTAGTTAAGCAGAACCACTACAGTCTCTGAAAAACCCAAATAAATAACAAGGACAAGCAGTGGAAGTTCACAATCTGTAAATCAAACATTATTCATTCCATTGCTCACATTTTTTATTATTAACAATAATAAAAATGAATCCAGAGAAACTAATTAAGCAATATGTGATAGATAGATCAGTTATCCATATCAAAGGCAATTGGTAAACATATATAAGCACCTGTGCAGAGTTTTTGGATCATGGATTACAATGTAAGACTACATTTTAGGTCATAATGGACATGTTTATTGCGCTTCTAAAATAAGTCTTTATTACTTACAGGGCAAGAAGGTCGTCTTTTCTTTTCATCACTTTGGAATGGAAGCTATCCAATATAAGCCAGCCTTGGTTTAAGCTTTCAAACTCTTTTTTGTGGTCTACAGACAAAAATTAAACAAATACATATTATAAGCTGTGTAAGTTAAGCATGGCTTATAACACCTGAAATAAGTGTAAAAACTTGCAGTATCTCTAGTTTGGGGATTAGCTGTTTTTTAATATTTTTAATGCTTTCACTCCTGAGAATGATCAAGACAGAATTTATCCTTACAATATCAAAACAATATAAAGCAGGCTATAAGTCCATTCAATACCAAATTTACTGATCTAATATCATAAGAATTGTACTACAAACAGTAAAGAGAATTATTTATAAGATCCTGGAGTAAAAGATTTATAACTCATTAGTGGGGAAAAGAACTTAACATAAGTTTTTTAACGAAGGAGTTCCTGCTCTGAAATTTGACTCAACAAGCGAATGGAATATATTCTTTGTATGATTTAAAATTCCAAGGTATTTCACTTGATCATTTTGGAAATGGATCACCCACCTGATGACATGGCTCTCTGCATTTCAAGTTTTACTTTTGAGCGGACTTCTTCCGAAGACAATAATTCATCTTGAACAAGCTTCAGTTCCTCTTCAATATAACTGGCCAACTCTGAGAGAAGCTGGCTTCCACTTGAGGCTAAACAAAAAAGTTGCCATCAAAATCAACAAAAATAGTTGTAATTCAGAATAAAAAATGTAAAGTTATGACTTTTATTTGGCGCTTATAGATCAAAGTTCCAAGGAGTCTTACAATAAAACTGTTTGATTGAAAATAAATCAGATCAAACAAGAGAAAAGTAATCAAATTTAAGCCCCTTTCCATTTAGAATGGGAGGCTGAGAAACAAAACAGAACTTACATGAATTTTCATCTCTCTTGAGAATGCACTTCTCTTTTGTTGCAACTTCATCTTCCTCGATGAAAACTGTTTCTCTGTAAAAAGTTTCTGAGGACAACACAGGCAAGGAGTCCAGTGCTTCTTCATCATGTACAACAAGATGTAATACCTCAGGCTGTTCATCAATTTGAAACCTGACAGTTTTATGAAGGTTCCTTTTACTCTGCACCCCTTTTTTCTCTTCACTCTCTGATGGCAGTCCCTGGTTAGCAGATGGGTGTGGTTGGGGTGGAGCAGGGCTAAGATGTGCATGATGAGGTGAAGACTGCCTCCTGACCTTTCCTGACCCCACTTTGGTATTGCTGCCAGATGAGGGATCCACCTGAGGTTCAGCATTTGGGAAGATGCCACCTTGTTGTTCAATAGTTTCTTTATCTTTCCCAACAGCAATGTTTGTACCACTTGAGCTGCCAACTTCATTGCTTTTATCTTTCTTTTTGTCTTCTTCAGTGGCAATGTCTGTATTACTTGAGCACCCACATTTCCTGCACCTTCTTTTTTTCAAAGATTTATATTTTGCTGTCTTTCCCTCAGCTTTTCTTCTTGCTTGTTCCTCCCTGACCTCCTGCATTATCTCTTCCCATATCTCTTCATCTGTGGGACTGTAAATAATAATAATAATAATAAAAACAAATAATAATTGCATGAATAAAAACCATTGAGCAAGTGAACTTTTATATTTTATATATTAGTGGACACTTGCTAATGCAGCACAATAGATAATATCTCACTTTGAAAGTTTACTGATCAAGTTCATGGATCTAAAATAACATTATCATAGTAACTGATTTTTAAATGCCAAACATAAGCTGGATGATCATTACAATAACTAGCTATGGGAATTACTGAAGGATACTCACTGAATGACTCCATCATCTTCCTGGATAATCCATGATAATTCAAACTCAATTTTACCAGAAACAACTTTCTTGATTGCTGGCTTAAGGGTGACAGTAACATCCACTTTTCCAGGCATCTCTGTAATGTAATTGCTGATATCAATACAGCCAGTGGCCAGAAGCTGGTGACGACCACTGGGGAACACCTAATGATTTCAAAGAAGCAAGAGGAAGATGAACAGTTTTCAGATTTACTCCAAAGTGTGTGGAGTGAAAATAATGTCAAAGGCAAAGAGCAACTACATGCTCATGTAAAATTGAAAAGGGAAAAGCTTACATTACAGATGTAAATATTCCACTGCTTTTCTTGATATTCTGTCATTTCATCCTCTGGGTTCTACAAATACAAATAAACATTGTTTTAAAATAAAGAAACAAACTTGATAACAACAATATTAGGGACCTTGAACAAACCATGAGAATGATGGAAACAAAGATGTGGCAAAACAAAAGACCGAATGAGCAGAACAATAGCTAAGCACTAGCGTTTAGAACTTTTTTTATGTTGAAGCTGTCCTTGGCCAAACAACAACATGAAGTAATCAAATTTGGTGTGGTCTGTGTATAGGAACACTGACAGAAAATTACTTCAGTTTCAATATGGAACTCAATGTGGCTCACACACATTATGCAGAGGTTGAGATGTGGCACTGTTAGAGACAGTAAGAACATTTATGTGGCCATTCAGGAAATTCTGAACAAAAATATAGATTTATTTTTTAATCAGTTTGTCTTCCTTGGCATCACTCTCCTGACTGGTTAAGGTCCCTATTAATTTTGCCAGTGCAGTGTCTTTTAACTTTCAGGGAGCGTTATTGTGAAGTAAAGTTCATGTCATGGTTTTGGCAATTTAAATTTAATCATCTGTCCTCAAATGTTTCATAGATTCAATAGCATTTCATAATTTTTTTTTCTCTTCAGCTATTGTACTTTGAACTTTTACAATGAAAGTTATAATAGATTTAACATTAACAAATTAGCATAATATTACTTAGTAAATCCAACGCAAGAGGCTAACCCTTGCGAACTGAATTCCCAGTTTTCTGGGAATTCCTAGGAATTCTCAAAAATTCCCAATTATGCAAATTACCCTTGCAAACTGAATTCCCAGTTTTCTGGGAATTTCTGGGAATTCCTAGGAATTCCTAGGAATTCCTAGGAATTCCTAGGAATTCTCAAAAATTCCCAACTATGCAAATTAGCTCTGATTTAAAAAGCTTGGAATTACTGGGAATTTCTGGGAAAGGAAGACTCCAGTTTTGTGAGGACTTGGAATCCCTAGGAATTCCTAGGAATTCTCAGCTTTACAAACTACCTATAATTTAAGAAGTGTGGAACTCTTGGGAATTTCTGGGAATTGAATTTGAGGCGATTTTAATACCCTGAGGTCCACATAAATTCTAAGAAATTCTCAATACCTTGAATGTGAAGGTTTTAAGAAAGAGTCATTTCAGGGGCTTAAAACTTTGGCTCAATAAAAGGTATGCTATACAAAACCTACCAAGAGATATACATACATGTACATGTTTATAACTTAAAGATCATGAAAATTATTACTCAAACTAAGTTTTAGTAAATCTTTACATTAATATGGATTTTCTCATGAACCAGCTGTCAGTTATGTTAAATGGAAATTGCCAACTTCCACAATAATTAACAATAATTACATTTTTATCTTACTTCCCTAACCTACATTACTGGTTGCCTTTGTTAGAAAACCTTGGAACAGTCAAGCTCAGTTGCCTCAAACACTGTCAGAGACTTTTTGTTGACAATACTTTTAGTAGAAATTTCATGCTTTAGACAAACAAATTCAACACCTAATTAATCTTTCTTTTTTCATGATTGTTGTTGCTGCTTTTTTTTCAGTTTTTTGCTCTATTTTCATGACTAGTTGCTGTAATTTGTTTTGCTGTTTTTATTCTTACAAAACATTTTTGTAAGAGTTCCAATACTTGTGGATCATCCACACACTTTGCAAACATTTGGCATGCAGACAAGACAGAGGTAGTCAATGTTCCCTTTGAGGAAAAACACCTTTTATATGACGTCTTCAATTTACTTTATTTGAAACTCTGATCTGAAAATATTTGTCAACAAGACTTGTTAGTAGTGAGAAGTACCAACCAAGTTTCCTTTCATAACTTAATTTCTTAAATGTCCCAATCACTGGATCTCCCAAAAAACATTACATCTTTTTATTTTTGGTGCAAACTACAAGTCCTTCTTTATATAAAAATGAAAAGTGCTAGTCACACTTCAATAATAACAGCTCTTAAGTTTACTTGTTGTTCTTCTCTGTCTGTCAGCTATCAGCAAAATTGTTTTATACTTCGGGCAGTGCATAACTATTTGTGGACCAGAGTTCCAACGCACCTCTGTAATCGCATCTAGCTACTTCTGTCTCTTGTACAAATGTTTCTCCTTTGTAAGACGCACTCTACTCTGTTGTCAATACTGCTTTAAGTTCAGTGGAAACGACTGACTGAGAAATCGAGATGGCGGTGTTGGAACGTGTTGCTGAACGCTTGCTACGGTCAAGCTTTGTAGATTTAGGTACTGGTACACTGGGATCATCTATGTATCTCTTATACTTCCGAATGTGGTATCCTTCTTTTATAAATATGAGGGTAAAAGACGATTTGTAGTCGCATTCAAAACTGTGATTGGCTTGTGTTATTTCTCACCTTTGCCATTAACACAACTCAAGTGAGTTTCGAGTCTTTGTTTCCTCGACAACTTTCGGCCACAAATCGTGCATTTGTAATACGATCGATTCTTGTCGATTATTTCTACATAGAGTGAGCTCACATCTTTATTTTTATTGTTTTTTTAGAGGGCACGGTAACGAATCTTGCAATCTGATTGGTTCTTTACCCGGTCAGTATTTTCCTATCTCTGCCCACGGGCCACGGTAACGCTTTCGTGAGTCGCCGAGTACATCCCAACTTTCGTTGTCATTTTTCATAAATATACCTCGTTTTCCGGCTGGGCAGTATTTTTAAGCAAACACGTCGGTCACTACCTCAAGCCGATAAATAACTTATGAATCCTCCCTTTTCTCTCTATCAAATCACTTTGGTTGACAGAAAAATATTGGTTTCAGAATGAATTTGTATAAACAATAGTGTCATTACGTTGGTTGACAAGCGGCCTAAAAACCGTCTGCAATTAATTTTAATCGTTCACAAAAAGTACCCAGAAAGTTGAAACGTGAGGTATTTGGTTACAGTTAAACTGAACGATGGAACTTTCATTCAATGAATATCTGAATTTTCTCGAGCAATTTGTTCATAGTAAAAAAAAGCGAGCGAAGTTTTAATTTAAGTTCTACAACAAATATACGCTCCTGGTGAGTCTTTCCAATTCCGTTCAATTTGGACATTTGTACCTTAAATTGCACAACAGAAATTGAAGGAATTGAGAAAAGGCTGCATTAAATTCCCTTGTGTCTCGTTGGAGTGTGCCGTTCGAATTTAGTTTTTGTGAAGGAAAGATCAGAGTTAAACACGCCATTACAGCAAACAAACAAGCAAACTCTCACAACTTCAAAATAAAAAATTGAATTTACTCACAATTACTTTCCTCACCGTTTACTTAATGAACAGAGGTAAATCTTCGTACATGAATGAATGGTCGATGAAAGTAAATAATACTTTCCGTTAGATCATTAACTGATTTCTAAGAAAACATTGTCGTGACAGTCCTTGCCAAACTAGTTCTGTTGGTTTTCAAATGTTCCTACGATTTTTTTTTCTTGTGCGCTCTCTAATTGACAGGTGTCAGATTGTGACAGATACTTGTAAAAATAATGTTTCAAAGTTTGTTTGGAAGCCTTTTAAATCACCTTTATCGTTACGGAAATGAAAATGTTTCGCTGAGGCATCTCTCTTAAATTTGCATCACCTCTATTTTAACTACCATTTACTCACTCAAAAATTGTTCAGTTTATGGAAGATCTTGCCGTATTTACGGCCATAAGTCATTCGGGTGCTTTCGGAAAGAATTTCGTCAAGTTTAAAAACAATAAATATGTTATTTACCGGCTAAGGGTCGGTCCGTATGGTGAAAAACTGTGACCTCGGTCTTGAAAATGCTGCCCTCGGCCTACGGCCTCGGGCAGTATTTTCAAAACCTCGGTCACAGTTTTTCACCATACGGACCTCCCAGCCGGCAAATGACATATATATATCACCAAGCTATCCATCTCCTAGAAGCAGAGAACCGGTCGGAGAAGTCAGAACAAAGTTGGGCACTTCTCCTAACACTGCAATCGGCAAGCCAGCGGATTCACTCTGCTAGCCAATGACAAGTCCTAAAAGATCCACGTG
Source organism: Pocillopora damicornis (assembly GCF_964200805.1). NCBI lineage: Eukaryota > Metazoa > Cnidaria > Anthozoa > Scleractinia > Pocilloporidae > Pocillopora > Pocillopora damicornis. Next base: position 13,079,165 of record NC_142678.1, read on the forward strand.
ATCATGCCCGTGATCGGAAACAAAGAAGACTCCATTTGGCACGGGAGTTACTACATCACGGGCGACGAGCGGGGATAGAAAAAACGACCCAAATATGAGCGGTCAGCGGTGAAACAGCTTTTATAATTCATATAGAGACATAATTTGTTGTTCCAGAGACAATCGTGTTGTAAAGCCGAAATGTTAACAGTTTACTTCACAGTTTAAGCAATTTTTCAAAAGTGTTGATTGAACTCATATCTTTTACTGCTTTAATAAACAATGGAGGCTTCGGAGAGGGAGTCAGTGGCATTTGGAAAGGCACCAAGAATAATTATATATATGGTTTGTAGCTAGCTGGTCTGTAAGATTTGCAAAGACGACGATGGAGAGGATTGGCTTGGGTGCGATAGCTGTGGCCAGTTTTTCCATGCAAGTTGTCTGGATGTGCCTTTCGCGGAGACGCTTACGCAACATTTCACCTGCCCTTAGGGTGGCTTCTTGTCAGCACAAGTAGAGTTTAAATTTTAAAGCTGACTATAACAACGAACCAGATGATGAACTTAATGTCATGTACAGACCTTAATTTGCAAGATAAGAAATACAGTCCTTGGTAGTCAATTAAGATAGATTTTCGCGAGCGTCAATGGTGCAGAATCGTAACTTGATGGAGCCAACAGTGGACAACATCCCAGAATTCAAACTTTGTGATTTTTTTTCTCTGCCTAAACGCTAAGTCAGTTGTTCAATTGAATAGGAAGAAAAACATTTCGAACTGAAAACAGCATTATTTGCACGTGTGGATCTTTTGAGAAAAGGTCTCCTAAACGAGTGGTCTTGATTGTAAATATTTAAGGAATGGTAAATACATTAGCCTTAACATGGCTGTTTCTCGAAGCTCAGTGTTTTCCTACTTGCCTTTTTTCCACGTGAATTGGGGGCGATTGAATATATATAATATGCAGTAAAAGAACTTCAGCTGATAGAAATTTTAAATTTCTCATCTTAGGCTGTGGATACAAAATTCAAGTGAAAAGGAAGCCAACTGTGATTAATGCTTTGAACAAGTCAAGATACGTTTTTTTCGTCACACAACAAGTTACATAACGTGAATATCATTCTTCTTGATGCCTTTCCCGGTGTCACCAATGCCTTTCCCGATGCCTCCGTTGGTTAATAGAGCATTAAAAGTATTGTTCCAGTTAAAGCTTGAGGAAACTTGCTTAACTTTTTAAGTAGCGAAGTGTAACTTGGTAACATTTCGGCTTTACAACACGATTGTTTTCTGCAACTACAAAACGTACATTTAATTCTTCTTGGTACCTTTCGGATGCCACCGATGCCTTCATTGTTTATTAAAGCAGTAAAAGATATATGTACAATCAACACTTTTGAATTGCTTAACATTTTATTTAGCGAAGTAAACTGTTTACACTTCGGCTTTACAACACGATTGTTTCCTGATACTACAAATGATATGTCTATATATGAGGTATGAAAGTTGTTTCACTGCTGACCACTCGTATTTGGGTCGTTTTTTCTATCCCCGCTCGTCGCCCTTGATGTAGTAACTCCCATTTGGCACTCATCTTTGAATGTACTTTTCATCGGTTGATCGCTTTTCTCAACTGTTTTGCTTAATATAACATTTCTAAAGATAGCTTTTATTGTGGTTCAATGGGAAAACGAGAATGGCGTGAGTGTTGTAAAAGAAAAGAAAGTCGTTGGCGCCGTGGAGTTAAAAGAAGGGACAACAGTTGACATATTGACTGGTACAAACAAGGGTCGAGTGGCCATCTGTAAAGCTACGATTTTGAAAGTTTGTGGTGAGTAAAAATTGCGATATTCGTTACGTGATCAAAATCTTATAAAAGAATAGATGTAGCGGGTTGAATTAAGCTTACATAACGCTCGGCGCAACTGAAACTAGAATAATTCTGAGAATCGAATCGGTCACTTGCATGCCGCAGTTTCTTAAGCTTATTATGCTTTACAATGAAATAAACCTATCAGTAAGGTTTCAAGATTCCTCTAGTCACGTTTGGGAACATTCAAGATTCATAATAGGAACTCTTATTAAACAAACCTTAGTACATAAAGAAGCCCTCCTTGGTAAAAACAAAATAATGTATTCAGCCCTTTTTTAGTAAAATCCATGAGAGAGATATACTAACTCCAATATAAAAGTCACTCAATATAACAGAGATTTCTCAATTTGAGAATCCAATGAATGCCCTTTTCCTCATAGCCATCTTAAAAGCCTGGTCTGAGCTTTAAATATACATATTTTAATATATTATTTTTTTTCAAATTCAGATGTCAAGGAATCCAGATACAAAATGGTCAAGGACAACCTCATTCAAGGCCAACTCATTGTGAGCCCAGGAAAAAAAATACAAACAGTACAAACAGCAGCTAAGTTTGCAGTTTAGGATAACTTCATTCTAATTTATTGTTACAGTTACAACAAGATTTTAATCAAAAAAATCAATTTTATTTGTCTGTAATTAGCCACTTCACTCCCAAGAGTGCTTGGTTTTCAAATATAACTTAAGATATTGTATTTTATGGAAAAGAATCAACAGATTTTATTCACAATTTGTGTCAAACCAAATTTAATGATTGATTAGAACTATTTTATATGAATAGCTGTAATTGAGGATTAATCCGTATGAAGTTTTCAAGAAAAGAAAAATAAATCAAATTCCATCCTAATATTACCACACATTGATGTTAATAATTAATCAAAAATATTTTACATGTAAGCCTTAAATTAAGCTTCTAAATAAATTTCATTGAATACTTGAATTTTAGCTGGGTTTTTTTTAATTTCAAGTATTTATTTTATATTATTAGCCTCAAATTTTTGCTTAAAATTCCCAGTAATTCTTAAACATTCCTAAAAATTCCCAAAAATTCCCAGAAATTCCCAGAAATTCCCAGAAATTCCTAGGAATTTTTTAGATTTACAGCTTTTCAGGGAAAGTCATTGGTTCTCTGAGTTGGAATTCCTAGGAATTCCAAGTCCTGTTGGCTATAAACTTGGAATTTCTGGGAATTTTTGGGAATTTCTGGGAATTTCTAGGAATTTCTAGGTTTTTAGAACCAGAGTTGTTATGGTTGGGAATTCCTAGGAATTCCTAGGAATTCCTAGGAATTCCCAGTCCGAATTTACCGTGAAATTCACACCTTTATTCCTAGGAATAAATTCCTAGGAATTCCTAGGAATTCCAAAAGCCATTTCGAAAGGGTAGTTATATTAAAAACCTTGTGGCTTCAAGAAACCTTTACAACGAAAGATGGACTGTTTTTATTTCAAAATTTCTTAACACGTAACGCAAATTGAATCGGTGGAAGCAGCAAGCGTAAGAAAAAAGCAAGGAAGGCTTCAGTACATGTTTACGAAAACGATGGTTTCAAAAAGTTGGCCGAGATTTCCGCACTTCCCCATAGTTCGTTATGCAGAGAGCTCTTGGATAAAGAAAACTATGACGAAAGCAAGCCTTTTGGACCACAATTTCGTTTCCGAATGCTGTGGCACTTTACGGAAATCTGTCCCCATATTTGTACCTCATGTTGCCTTTGTTTGAAACTTACCTTGAGGAGAGTAAGTTTACTATCTACTGGCTCAGGCTCAGGCCAAAAATGAACACCACGATAACCATTTTCAACACCTCCAAACCATGCTACAGGCTGAGAGAAAAAGTAATTGCAAGAAATATTTCTTTAACTCAAACTGACGATTAAGAAATCAATAACGTTTAATGAGCTAAGAGAGAAAGATACGAGATCCAAAGTCTAAGTTGACTACCTTTGTACTGTATTTCGCCTTCCTTTTTTTCCAAAAAATTGCAAGCTTGTGTGGATACCTAATTGAGGAAGAAAACACGAATGTCAGCATAATGTGAAAAAGTTGCTACAGTTAACCGTATTTGTGTTCAGTGCGGATTCTACCCTTGTATAAGCGATTGGCGTTTTATGATTCAAGGGCTGAGATGCGCTTACATCTTTTGTTGTTTTGGAATACGGCGAAAGGCAAAGAAGTACATTGTATCTTCAAGGCGGGCGCCATGATGTCTTTATGCCAAGACTGGTAACTAGTAAAACGTACCCCTCCCTCCCCCTCGCTGTCAATGATTGACCGTTATCAAAAACTTTCTCTCGCAGCACTGCCGTGAAAAATACCAATTAGCTTAGTATTTGTTTTTCACCGAGGCTTGCAACTTCAAAGAGCAAACAATATTCAGTTTGGGGAATGACCCTTTGTTTCTGTTGCTTAAGTCTCACGCGGTATTCAACAGTGAAATCGAACTCGACCAAATTCTAAAACGCATATTTTTTTCCTCAATTCAATTAATCATAGTGAAATTTATATTATTTCCGAAATTGCATGCTTCTTCAGGGTTTAACTTTTGATCATTTTCTAATCAGAAAAGTAAAAAAGAATTTGACTCTGGTGACACAAGCAGCTTCGAAGACTAAACTCTTAATAGAAAAGAGAGAAAGAAAATACTTTATCGTGTCCCTTACCACTTTTTCTTGCGTAATTCAACATTCAATAGTGAAACAGATGCTGTGATCAAAAAATTATCAGCTCTTTCTTTTTCCCGACGGAACGGTATGAGAACACAAGCCATCACTGCTTCTCACAAAATCTCTCAGATGAACTCCAAGGATCTCTGCTTCATTCATTGTGATGTCATGTTGCCATGAAAATAATTGCTTCGAATGCATGTTGCGCGCGCTCAGTGCGCTACATTGACTGAGGCCGGTTGGAATAACTTGAAATTTCTCCATAGCAGTTGAAGTAGAAGTAGCTAAATGAGAAAAATAAATGCATTTGGGAAAAAAGATGTCCGCTTCTTCACATTTCCTCACCCGTGTACCATTATGGCTTTAAAGTCGTTTCATAACGATTTAGGTAATTGTATTTTTTGTGTTTTTTTCCTATTTATTCATACAGGAAACATTTAACAGTCAGCTGATACAAGGCTGACACTTTGGTTGAAAAAAGGCGTGCATTAGTACCCCCTCCCCCTTGCCCCTCCCCTTTCCGATCTGATCCTCTCGTTTGTACAAACCAAATTCTTACAATGTACGGAGAGATGTGAGGTGTGATAACAATACTGAACAAGCTACAATCCTAGCCATAATAGTTAAAACTTTTTCCCCTTCCCACCTTAGACCGCCCTAAAAAATACAATTAAAGATAGAATCACAAACTGGACAATGAGAGGTAGGTTGGTGGTTTGATAAAGCTTCATTAGGGTTTCAAGTTGACTATTAACTTACGCTCAAGGAGGACTGGAGTGAAATCTGTATTCATTGTACTAGACAAGAACTTGTGATATCCTATGCTTGTCTGCTGTCAAGAAGTTACATCCATGGGGAGTTCAACAGGCTCGAGCGACACCAAAATTGTTTTTTTTCTTTATCTAAGGGCGTAAAATGAACCTTTCAGATGAGCTGCGAACGTTCCTGTGATTGTAATTCTCCCTGAGTGCTCTATTGTAGTAATAATCACTAAGTGATATTTTAACACTAGAGGCACTGAATGAAAACTTGTCAATACGATAGCAATTTTGTTTTACTCCAGTGGTACGAGGACGCCCTTACAAATAGCTCTTACTGGTGAGCTCTTAGCCACGCCCCAATTTGGAATAAATACGAAATTAAAATTGGTATTTGAAAGCTCCACGGAAATGTTCCTTGCTTCTAAGAAACCAAGAAATTGGCGATCAGAAAAAATCACAATGATTTATGGAAGTTAAAATAATAATGATAATAGTAATTATAATACTAATAATAATAGAAATAAAAATAATAATAATAGTAATAATAGTAATGATGATAAGAATAAAGATAATAGAAGAAAACGTAATGGGGAGACGCGGGGTTTTTATTTTAAATGGACATCGTCTCAAAAATGTTGTAAAGTTGACGGTTTTAAAACGTCAAATTTAAAGTTACACCCAAACCACAAATTTACGCCAGGTTGATGTAAGTCACCACTATGTATCTTGGGTGAGTCCCAGGGTAATTGAGGTTTTTAAATTATGTAAATGTTTCCACATTCTGCACCATCAACCTCCTTGGTTTCTTGATATGCCCAGAATCAGTGGCATAGTAACACCAGCCCCCCCCCCCCTCATCCTCCGCCCCGAGGCTTGTAGTTTCATGACGCTTCTGACATGTTTCGTTAACTACGTACGAAGGTTCGAGCGAGCAAAGCTGCTATAAATTTCCGCCGGGCACACAACAATGGCAGAGAGATTAAAGAGCGCGGTGGGACTCTGTTATAAAATGTGGTTATTCCTATTTGGCTGTTGCTTAATAAGATTTTTTTTAGTAATAAAAAGTCTAGTTCTTTGCCATGTCAACCGTTTGGCTTTTTTAATTATCGCTGACCGTTTCAACTGAGTTCTTGTCGATCTGAGCTGGACCAGTTGACCTTATAAACCGGTCACAACTGCAGAAAATGGCTAAAATTTTCATCAAAACCGTAAAAGCAAGGTCATGAATCGTTCAAATCTGAAATGCCTATGAGGGTAACAATCCGAACCGAGGTGAGGGTATGGTGACTAATGGGAATAATGAAACATGAGAAATTGCTTTTTTATTGGCAAATCAACAGCAAAAGGGCGAGAAGATGGACTTTGTAAAAGACTTGAGAAATGTCGTGTTTCTTTTTCATTTACATTTATTTACAATTATTTTGTAAATCAAGGTAAAATAAGGAGATAGCGAAAAAAATCGCAATGAAAATTAGGAAACTCAATATGTTCACAATTGAATCAAAAATGATCTCGTGTCAATTTGAAAGAAAAAACCTAAGGCGATTACGTTACTCCTTTCCCTGGTGAAGTAATGGCGTGACGTTATACTCAATGAGTCCCAGTCTCCTTGTCTTAGCATTCGGTTAATCGTCAGCACTGATATGGATTGATCGCAAAGAAAAGTGACGCATGCAGCCAGAAAACCACCCAACATAACCCACAGCGTTCGAATCGCTGTTAATACAGGTGGTGGAAAAGGGCAATGTTATTCAAAAAGAAAAAAGGAAGAAAAAACGAAAGAAAAAAGGAAAAGGAAACAAAAACAACCCAAAATAATAAAAAAAGGGAAAAGGGAGAGGATGAGAAAATTGCAAAAAAGATTCCAAACCCAAATTACAAAATACCTAAAAAAAATCCTAAGTCAAAATTGAAAATACGGATTACCTAAAAATGATAAAAGTACCAAGAGATATATAACCTGCCTACCTAAAATCAACAAAAAAGCGGAAAAAAAAAACAGAAAAAGAAAAGAGAAGTACGAACAAAAAAAAAAGTGTGCAGTGCCAAAGGTGAAGTATTCAGTTACGTGCAGTGATCTTGTAACCGCTTACGTCACTTTCATTACAAATGATTCTATATCAGCGCATCTGATTGGAAGAAAACAAAGCCATTGAATTGAAATACGTAAACTATGACTTTACCTTAGATCTATCTACCTTCACCTTTGAAATAAAACGTAATCAAAATAAAAGATAACAGGGTCGTAATGAAAAGAAACCTTGTTAGATCTTTTGTCCGTGACCCTGAACTTAAGATATAACATTCACAAAAGAGGTGTTTATACTCATGAAATAGTTCTAAGCAATTTGAAAAAAGACGAGAAAAGATAAAGATCTTTATCTTTTCTCGTCTTTTTTAAATTGCTTAGAACTATAAGATAGTTACTTACGTTAAAAAATGAAAATTTTTACAACAATAGAAATTATTTGAATTCATAGTAGTTAATATTCATTTAGAGATTTACAAAGGATTTTTAGCAAGAGATTATAATCTCTTGTTCTTAGCCATATACAAACATGTTACCATACAATCCAGACCAGAAATAAAGAAAAAGTTGTAAAATCGAAACTGCAAAAGGAAAGAAAAGTAAAAACAGAATTAGCCTTGTTATTTATAATAAAGTCTCTTAAATCAACATAATCCAAATGATCCATGGCAAACTCATTATAGAATGCGAAGTAAGATTACAAAAAGAGAACCAAAAGCATTTCAACTTAATTAAAATACTTTTAATGCAGTTTGTTATTCAGGCCATGTTGGTCAAGTTGAGGATAAGATCCAGGACATTCTTTTCCTGATCTTTGTGTTCCCTGGTTTTCTTCCAACCTGCCGTAGAAAACGTAATAAAACATCACTCACTATATGATAACAGACAAATAAAGGATTGCATAAAAAACCCAGGCGTTGGTAACAGAACACTTGTTTAAAATCATACAAAAGAAAACTTAGTACTATCACATTGAAGAACTAGCATAGAAACTGATTCTCACCTTTGACTTCAAACAGGTATTTAAGGTCCTGACGTAAGAACTTCAAACACTCTTTCCGGTTTTGTTGTCTGGAACTAAAAACAACAGAGACGAAAGATAAGGCTTTAATACAATAAACTTTCAAATGGAAATACAATGCAAGGAATTAATGCTTATATGTGGTTAATTTAAATCATTCGTTCTGGCTATTGAATATGTATTACCATAATTTGGCATATTGACTTGTTCCCAACTATCGAGCAAGGTTTAAACAGCTTTATAAGGATAAGATGTACTTACAGAGTGAGAAGGTCTTGTTTCCTTTCGTCAAGTTCAGAACGGAACTTATTCAGCGCTAACCAGTCAAGTGATAAGCTTTCAAACTCGGCCTCACAATCTAAAAGGGGAAATTAAAGAAGGCTGCATTTAATTTGTGTTTAGTTAGTTACATGCATCACCCTCTATTTGGCGCGACGGTATACCCGGATAGTTGTTTCCAGACTATACCTCTTCCTAGGGGAGAAACTGTTTTTCTTTAGCGTTGCGTGAGAGAAACCAAGCACTTTGAACCCCGAAAGATTCCTCTCAACTAACAGGATAGTTCGGCTGTTATTTGACGGAGGTGAACGGTTGGAAAGGTTCGAAGGTAGGGATTCAGGATAGTGGCTCTCGAAAATCACTGTTCTGCATGTTTGTAGCAAATATGTTAGTTTTTATATATTGACTCATGCAAAGGTAAAAAATAGAAAACTAACCTTCAGTGTCTATTGCTTCTTTCATCTCCAGTTCCAATTTAACCATCACCTTGTGCAATGAAAGCATCTCGTGTTCGACAACCTTAATCTCTGTCTCCATATAAATGGCCAACTCAGGGAACTGATTGCTTACGATGGCAGCTAAAGAAGATTTCAGAAAATACACGTGCTTAAAAAATGAAAAGAGCAGGCGAATGTATACACATTCTGATGAAGTTGATATTGAACCAATCAAATCTATTTGGTTAAGAGCAATCAAAGTACTAGCAACAGTCGGGAATGAAGGTGGCGGCTGTGGCGCAGATGGGAATGTTTCTAATGACTCTCTTCGCTGGTTCGGTGGATAATGATGCACTGTTTTACAATACTTTACGCTCATTAGGATCTATTCTGTGGTATGCTTACAGAACAACTTACCACAGCTGTCTCCACCCTGGCACTCTTCCATAGCAATTACTTCCTCGGAAGGTTGTACTTGCTTGATAATTGATCTCTCGCCCACATTTGAACAATCTTTAGCAGTCGAAGCATCAAGGTTTGTTGATCCGATACTTGCAGGAACATTATCCTTTTTTGTGAAAGGGAGATCGTCAGGAGAGACCTTATCAGATGGGAATGACTGGGCCTTTGAGTCACCAGAATCTTCTCGGTCAACCTGTTCGTCTTTTTCATTGCTGGCAGCCAAGCCTTGCAATGCAGTCTTTACATTTATCTCTTCTACTGTAGCTGTGTTCACCACAAACTGAATATCTTCCAATGAAGAAACAGACCACATGTCAGAAGTATCGGTCGACTCCAAGATTGACGAAATATTTTGCTCATCAGTATCATTGGATGGATTGTGTTCCATTTTGTATTTTTCACCATTCGATTCTTTCCGTTTTGTTCTACGCCTTTGACCACGAGTATTAGAGGGCTTGTTGCGCATGTCATCAGTATCACTGGATGAGATGTCTCCCATTTTGTATTCCTCATTCATGGATTCTCTCCGTTTTCTTCTACGCCTTTGACGACGAGCACTGGAGGGAGTCTCGCTCATCCCATCAGTATCATTAAATAGATTATTTTCCATCGGGTATTCTCCACTTTTAGAGTTCTTCCGTCTTCTTTTATGCCTTTGGCGACGAGCGCTGAAGGCCTTCCCGCTGTTCTGGGACGAGCAGTCATTATCGGTGGTACCGTCGGAATTTGCAAACGGGTTTAGATCCTTTGGATAGTGGCGCATCTCGTTTTCCTTCTTCTTAACACTTGTGGTATCACTCTTTTTTCCAGGCTGCTTCATATTCGGTGGAGGGGGGCGAGGCGGAGCCGCCTTACGAGTTGGTGGTTGACGCGGTGGAGGTATCGGAGGAGGACGGGCTGAAACAGGACGAGGTAAACCAGATTGGGATGGACTGGTGTGAGAAATGGAAGGCCTCTCAGAGAGAGGCAGTGGTGGAGGTGGAGCTTTCCTTTTGACCTTTGTTGGTCCTGATCTTGTTTTATTGCGGCCTCGACACGAAACCGCCTGAGAGCTATTACCCTTAGTGTCAGCACCAGCCTTCGCTTCCTTCTTTTTCTCATGGTTACTAACGACGCCTGACAATGCAGCAAGTGTAGCAGCATTGACTTTTGTGGTGGCCACCTTCGAACAGGCAGCAGCACTTGTAACATCGCCATCGCGCTTTTCCTTTCGGAAACTCTTTAAGGATCTTGGACGCGCCAGTCTCCTGCTTTCTTCCCTGATGGTATCTTTCTTGTCTGGGAGACTGCAAGATAATCACAACGGTACAGTGAATTCAAGTAATCAAAATGTTCCCTTAATACTCTAAAAGAGCAAGAAGTAACACTTCGACTCAATTTTTTATGAACTTGCTTTATATCTAAGCCTTCCTTGAAAATGGAGTTTCCGGCGAAAATTTGGGATCTTGCTATCTTCACATCAGTCTGTCAGAGGTTTTCAGTTTCATTTTTCTCAATTGCCGTCATATCCCCGCGATTTCCAAAAATCACTTCATTGGCCTCTTTAAACTGAGATTTAGCGCGCGTCGATGAAACTAAAAAAGCGCAAGTTAAGTGGTAAATTGCTTGGAGTCATTCAGTTTTTGTCCCAGACTTAAAAACAAACTGTTGGTTTTTTTCTTTTGCATGTTTTCTTTTGTAACGGCTGCTTTATTCTCTTGCCGTACCAAAAGCGCAAATAGAAAAAAAGAAACTTCACCTAAACCTAACATGCCTACATTTATCGGTGATCTTTCCCGATGAGTTTTCTACTCTTTTTTTCTCCACTTACCATTTGTCTTTGGCACATTCCACAGTCGGAGAAGGAACCGAAGCTCTCAATTGTAATTCTTGATGATTTTTACTTGGACTTTTTCCACGCATTTTCTTCAAAAAACTCATGATTGCTTCCTTTTGTTCAAAACGATCACATGCGTTTCAGAGGAATGGAAATCTTCTGTTTATCCATTGTGATGTCATGTAGCCATGACGATAACTTCTAATCTCATTCCCAGTGTACCGCGCCACTGTAAATAGTTTTTTTTATTTTTCACAGGAACGAAAGCTATGACTTGATTCAAAATAAATGATAAGTCGTCATACTTCTTTATATCAAACTTCCTCCGTAACGAAAAAAGCTGTAATTGTTTTATACTGATGTACACGCCGAAATACCGTTCAGTTAAGCGTGATGACGATACGTAAAGCCAATATTAGATACTAACAGAAAATGACGTACATAACTCTGAGACGTTTCAAAAATAAATAAACTGCTTGCAGTTTACAAGTTGGCCATATAGGAATGAAAATAAATGAAAAGTTTTGTTGTTCGGTTGATTTTCCTCGGAAAACCAGCATTAAAGTTGACAGCGAAGTGAATCTAGCATGGATATTACAAATGCCGTTTTTTTTAATTGTCTTTTTATTTGCAAAATCGTTCCTAAAATAACACTTGGCCTTTTTAATTTCACTTTTTTATTTTTGCAAGGGAGCTATAAAGTTAAAATTGTCAAATTCACCAAAGACCAGGCGCAGAAGTATGAGTTTTGGGTGTTCCTGTTTGGAATTGCAATTATCCCATCCGTCCTGCCTTGGTAACCTTTCTTATATTCATGCGTGACGTGCGTGATCTGATCAACACTGTGGTTGACGTGTACATTTGTTTAATTTTTCTTTAACTCTTGATTATCAAAACTTTTTCGATTGCTTATTTTCAAGACTGTCAAAAGACTTTTTGAAGGCTTTTTTTACAGCCAAATGTATTTACAAGTTTATTCAAATTGTAAGTTCAATTTATTTTTTATTTACGGACTTTGGAGTCTAGCCTCTATCGGAACAGCGAGCGTTCAGATAACTAGCTACAACAGACTTCGGTCAAAATGTTTCGACTCAAACATACCTAAATGAATAAATGGTGAGGAACCTGAAACTTGCCGTTGTGAACTGCGTTTTCAGAAAGTTGCCGAATCTTTGTAGGGTCTCACTCCTCTTTAGGTGTATCGTTCGTGTGTTTTTATTTTTTCCAGAGATTTACTTAAGAGGAGTATCTAAAGCGTGGCAACGGCTTGTTGCTCAGGTGCTAAATTCTCGAGGAAAGCTTGCCTCGAGAAAGTCAGCACCTGAGCAACAAGTCGTTCCCTCTCTACCTACACCAAATGAATGGATATGGATCAGCTTGAATAGACATCCTAGTACCAAACGACTCTGGATGTGTGTTGACGGATCTCGAGTTAGCTATACTCGCTGGAACGATATGGAAACTAACAATTCAGGTGGAAAGGAGGATTGTGGACACGTCATGTCCATTGAGAGGCGAAGAAGATGGAATGACAGACATTGTGCAACTCTATCTTTGTGAAATGCGCGGTAAGCCTGAGGAGGCAGTTGTAGGTACTCGCGCTGTCAGCTTACAGAGGTTTAGCCTAGGAGTTTTCAAGTTAATTGCTGATCATTCATTTGCTTTCGCTCACTGTCAAGTGGTTCAATTCTGGACAATGCAACTGCCCCAGGCTCCCTGTGCACAAAGAAATGTTCATCAAGCGACCGAAGAAAACGTACAGTTATTGCTGACGAGCACGGGTCTTATCATTCTCTCACTCGGCTAACAAGACAAAAAGCGCAACTACTCTGATTCTTGTATGTATACTAGCTTCAGTATGTTACGCACGCGAGGAAGTAATAGACCCAACAGCCTCGTTCCCAGCGTACTTTTTCTTGGTCTCTCGAGAGAGGAAGAGAGGTTGGGAAAGAGGATGTAGACTCGATAGGTTGGAATCCTATTTAAATTTCTGCGGAAAGTTTTAAGTTTGCACCAGGAGGAAAAATCTTCAGTAATTTGTGATGTGCACTCGTTGCCACACCGAAAAATACTGAGGCCGATTAATATAGTCTTTGACGACATTTGACCTGTATGAACCTGAATCGCTTTCTCTGCAGGAGATTTTCGACAGCTACAACTTACCAGACGTGTACATGTGTCATGTGTCATGCTATCCCATGACCTATGACGTAATCGAATTGAAGGGATTTCCAAATTCACCGGAAGTAATGCTATTTTTCCAGCCCGAGTACAAATTTATTTCTTGCTTCAAACATTTTCTTTTAAGCACCTGTGATGTTAAATGGAAATTTCAAAACTTTGTTAGGTAAGTTTCCTTGATTGAATAATACCCAGTAATAAACAACAAACTATCGCCTTCTTTATTTCTGCTCCCGCTTCCCGCCCTCATATAGATCCCGCTTCCCGGCCTCTCCCGCCCCCTGCTCTCCCGGGCTCCTGCCCCCTGTCCCCCTCCACGTTTCGGTGACGGTGTAGAATTAGCAACCAGGTGATTTTAATACCATGATTACACAGTTACGCAAATGTTTTTACCGTTTATGATTTTCCTTCTTTTAAAATCTTGCACAACAGTTCTAACCTGTGAAGTGAGGTGAAAGCTCTGAGTGGATAGTGGCCTGTGTATCGTATGGTACCATACATATCCTGATTATCACATTACTTGTTATCAGAATTGATCGACCAACAGGAGGCTCACAGCACAAACTGTGTATCTGAGCTCTCCGAGTGCCAAGTCGACACATGACAAGTGAGTTAAGCTGGTTGTCTTGCGATCGAAAAGTTATTGTCATAATTAATGTCATAACCATTATTTCTTTGGTTTGTTTCTTTAACACTTGCGTCAAGATCTCTTCAATCTTAGCCGGCTAAGGTAATTTTAAAACGGGACGATAGTCATCTTGTAAAAAATAATCAGCCCGGCTCAGCTAATAGTTCCCACATATCTCTCTTATTAGGTTGTAGTACTACATTTCGGGCGAGTTTTCTGGCCCAATCACTGAGGATGGTGAGGTAAAACTGTCGCAATCACGGATCACTTTAATTTCGACACTCACGCGAGTCGCGTAAATTTTCATAGTATGATGAAAGACAAAAACCAATGTGATTTTGAGGGTCAGTCAAGGAGCCAATGAGAACTATTAGTAAACCTAAGCAAACTGCCCAAAGCGCGGGTGAGCAGCGACTAGTCTTAGTTTTGCATTTGGGGCGAGTTTTCTGGCCCAGTCACCGAGAATGGTGATGTAAAACTGTCGCAATCACGGATCACTTTAATTTCGAAAATCGATCTAAATGGCTTCATGAACACAATAATAATCATCACATACTTTACAACAACAAAGTTTATTAATACTTAACTTACAGGTTTTTCTTTTTATACTATGAAGCCACTGTATAATTATCTCAAAACCAACATTCATAAAAGAACATTAAAAAATAATATGATAAGTAGCCAACAAATAATTACAGGTTTTTTTCATACTTTGAAGCCACTGCAAAATGATCTCAGTAGTAATGTACATACAAAAGTACTACAAATTAAAAGAAACCATCCGATAATAACAGGAAGTTATGAGCATAAACTTTTAACTTTTTTTTTATTTCAGAGCCACTGCATAATGACCTCAATACCAATGTCAGTACAAGAGTGTTAGATATAAAATGTTATGCAACAAAGAAAAAAACCGCACCAAGAAAGAGTTTCAAGCTTAAATTAATGAGAAGGACTGACATGTCACAGATTTGAAAGTTGAATCGATTATGTCATCATTTCTGTGAGGTTAAGTCCTGAATAAATATTTAAGTCACTCTGATTGTCTCTCAGTCTCCATTACAATGTGTTCCCCCAACATCAACAACAATACTGATTCACTTATAAACCAAATTGCCACATGTGCACATGTAACCACTTAGCATGACTGTTGACATTTGCTTTGCTTTACCTCAAAAAAAATCTTCGAGAAGTAAACAAAGTTTTTCTTCATTTTTAGGCAAGTTATATTGACAAGAGAGTATTAGGTCTTTTACCTGTGAGTTACTATTTGAAAAGTAGATCTTTTGAAAATAAGAAAAATAATTTGGAATGTCTTACTTTAACAGTGGCTTCATGAATATCGCAGGAAAAAAGTGTTTTGGTACAGATGATAAACTTCACAAACCATAAGATGAGCTAGTTACAAAATATTGTTTACAATTAAGACAGGAGATCTGTCTTATCAGAACTACTTCAAGTACATCATTTCAAAATAAGGAAAAGGATTTGGAATGTGCTGTTATTACAACTTACAGTGGCTTCATAAAAACTGCAGGAAGAAATTAATTCTTAAAAATCCCATTAAAAGATTGAAGCAAGAATGCACCATGACCTGTTTACAAAACATATTTTAGACTGTTTACAAAGGATTACTTACAATGGTGAGAGAAAATGTTTCATTAAAAGAATTTTCTTTCTGAATATAGAGCACTCAATATCATATATCATTTTTAGAAAAATCATACTTAAGATACTGTTATAAATGAACTTATTCAAGAACAATTTGTTTGAAAAAATAGCAGCAGCATGTTCTTACTAAAAGGCAATTCTTGCCACAATTTTTTCACAAGAATCCAGAACACAAATGAGCAATATTCAAAAATAGTAGATGGATTTTCGTTCATTCTGCAATGCAAAAAAGAAAATAAACCAACATAAGAACATCTGCACCACTTCATATGACAGAATTATAGACAGTATGTTTTATTGCTAGATTGTAGTAATCAAAAACACTGAAAATTAAATTAGCTATAGGCCTTGAATTTCAGCTAATTAAGATATAATATTGACTGCAATAATATGAAGTGTTAGAGCCACAATTAATAACTTGCATTTCAAATTAGTTAAGATTAGTGTTTCTTACCATTATTTAGGCATGACGGCTTTGCTGGCGAATTGCAGTAATGAGTCCAGCAACTCTTTTTTCATGAGCTTTGTTCCCATCTGTTTTCCTCCACCCTAAAATCAAAATACAAAACATTGTTTCCTTCATCTACATTTTGGCTTATGCCTTTGGCCCTGAAGAGTGAATAGCATCTAATTTCTCTTTAAAATATCACAAGGATAAAGGAGATGATCACTATGTAAAGAAACTCAAGGTTGTTAAACAAATTCACCTGTCAGCACGGTAGGAAATGTAAAGACAACACTTTGGAGTATTTATATATATACAGAATGATGTTAGGGTGTAAAGGGTTAAGAATCAAGGTTCACTAAACCAGTCCCAATAACACTAAACTGAGAAAAAGGAGGAGAAACAACTGAATACTTACCTTCTACTTCTGAAAGGTGTCTCAAATCTGAACACAGCAAGTTAAGACAATTTTCAATGTTTTTTCCTTTGTCACCATATTGGTGAAAGGAAAACAGAATATCAAGCAAGTCTGCCTCAAGCTAAATACAACCTTTAGTTAAGCAGAACCACTACAGTCTCTGAAAAACCCAAATAAATAACAAGGACAAACAGTGGAACTTCTCGATCTGTAAATCAAACATTATTCAATCCATTGCTCGCATTTTTTATTATTAACAATAATAAAAATGAATCCAGAGAAACTAATTAAGCAATATATGATAGATAGATCAGTTATCCATATCAAAGGCAGTTGGTAAACATATATAGGCACCTGTGCAGAGTTATTGGATCATAGATTACAATGTAAGACTACATTTTAGGTCATAATGGACATGTTTATTTTGTTTCTAAAATAAGTCTTTATTACTTACAGGGCAAGAAGGTCGTCTTTTCTTTTCATCACTTTGGAATGGAAGCTATCCAATATAAGCCAGCCTTGGTTTAAGCTTTCAAACTCTTCTTTGTGGTCTATAGACAAAAAGTAAACAAATACATTGTATAAGCTCTGTAAGTTAAGCATGGCTTATAACACCTGAAATAAGTGTAAAAACTTGCAGTATCTCTAGTTAGGGGATTAGCTGTTTTTTAATATGTTTAACACTTTCACTCCTGAGTATGATCAGGACAGAATTTATCCTTACAATATCAAAACAATATAAAGCAGGAAGTTATTAGTCCATTCAATACCAAATTTACTGATCTAATATCATAAGAATTGTACCGCAGACATTAAAGAGAATTACCTATAAGATCCTGGAGTAAAAGATTTATAACTCATTAGTGGGGAAAAGAACTTAACATAAGTTTTTTAATGAAGGAATGCCTGCTCTGAAATTTGACTCAACAAGTGAATGGAACGTATTATTTGTATGATTTGAAATTCCAAAGGCATTTCACTTGATCATTTTGGAAATGGATCACCCACCTGATGACATGGCTCTCTGCATTTCAAGTTTTACTTTTGAGCAGACTTCTTCTGAAGACAATAATTCATCTTGAACAAGCTTCAGTTCCTCTTCAACATAACTGGCCAACTCTGAGTGAAGCTGGCTTCCACTTAAGGCTGAACAAAAAAGTTAACATCAAAAATCAACAAAAATAGTTTTAATTCAGAATAAAAAAATGTGAAGTTATGATTTTATTTAGAGCTTACAGCTCAAGGTCCAAGGAGTCTTACAATAAAACTGTTTGACTGAAAATAAATCAGATCAAACAGGAGAAAAGTAATCAAATTTAAGCCCCTTTCCATTTGGAATGGGAGGCTGGAAAACAAAACAGAACTTACATGAATTTTCATCTCTCTTGGGAATGCACTTCTCTTTTGTTGCAACTTCATCTTCCTCGATGAAAACTGTTTCTCTGTAAACAGTTTCTGAGGGCAACACAAACAAGGAGTCCATTGCTTTGTCATCATGTACAACAAGATGTAACACCTCAGGCTGTTCATCAATTTGAAACCTGACAGTTTTATGAAGGTTCCTTTTACTCTGCACCCCTTTTTTCTCTTCACTCTCTGATGGCAGTCCCTGGTTAGCAGATGGGTGTGGTTGGGCTGGAGCAGGGCTATAATGTGCATGATGAGGTGAAGACTGCCTCCTGACTTTTCCTTTCCCCAGTTTGGTATTGCTTCTAGGTGAGGGATTCACCTGAGCTTCAGCATTTGGGAAGATGCCACCTTGTTGTTGAATAGTTTCTTTATCTTCCCCAACAGCAATATTTGTACCACTTGAGCAGCCAACTTCATTGTTTTTATCTTTCTTTCTGTCTTCCTCAGTGGCAATGTCTGTATTACTTGAGCAACTACGTTTCCTGCGCCTTCTTTTTTTCAAAGATTTATACTTGGTTGTCTTTCCCTCAGCTTTTCTTCTTGCTTGTTCCTCCCTGACCTCCTGCATTATCTCTTCCCATATCTCTTCATCTGTGGGACTGTAAAGGTAATGCAAAAGAGTTAATGGAATTTCACAATACAATTACTTTTAGACAAAACAAATAATAATTGCATGAATAAAAACCATTGAGCAAGTAAACTTTTATATTTTATATATTAGTGGACCCTTGTGCTAATGCAGCAAAAATGATAATATCTCACTTTGACAGTTTACTGATCAAGTTCATGGATCTAAAATAACATTATCATAGTAACTGACTTTTAATTGCCAAACATAAGCTGGATGATCATTACAATAACTAGCTATGGAAATTACTGAAGAATACTCACTGAATGACTCCATCATCTTCCTGGATAATCCATGATAATTCAAACTCAATTTTACCAGAAACAACTTTCCTGATTGCTGCCTTAAGGGTGACAGTAACATCCACTTTTCCAGGCATCTCTGTAATGTAATTGCTGATATCAATACAGCCAGTGGCCAAAAGCTGGTGATGACCACTGGGGAACAGCTAATGATTTCAAAGAAGCAAGAGGAAGATGAACAGTTTTCAGATTTACTCCAAACTGCGTGGAGTGAAAATAATATCAAACGCAAAGAGCAACTACATGCTAATGTAAAATTGAAAAGGGAAAAGCTTACATTACAGATGTAAATATTCCACTGCTTTTCTTGATATTCTGTCATTTCATCCTCTGGGTTCTACAAATACAAATAAACATTGTTTTAAAATAAAGAAACAAACTTGATAACAACAATATTAGGGACCTTGAACAAACCATGAGAATGATGGAAACAAAGATGTGACAAAACAAAAGACCAAATGAGCAGAACAATAGCTAAACACTAGCGTTTAGAATTTTTTTTATGTTGAAGCTGTCCTTGGCCAAACAACAACGTGAAGTAATCAAATTTAGCATGGTCTGTGTACAGGAACACTGACAGAAAATTATTTCAGTTTCAATATGGAACTCAATGTGGCTCACACACATTATGCAGAGGTTGAGATGTGGCACTGTTAGAGACAGTAAAAGCATTCATGTGACCATCCAGGAAATTCCAAACAAAAATATAGATTTATTTTTTAATCAATTTGTCTTCCTTGGTATCATTCTCCTGACTGACTTTAAGCCATATTAAAAACCTTGTGGCTTCAATAAGTCTTCACAACGAAAGATGGACTGTTCTTATTTCAAAACTTCTTAAAACGTAACGCAAATTGAATCGGAGGAAGCAGCAAGCCTGAGAAAAAAACAAGGAAGGCTTCAGTAAGTAGGTATAACGTGTTAACGAAAACGATGGTTTCAAAAAGTTGGCCAAGAATTCCGCACTTCCCCATAGTTCATTATGCATAGAGCTCTTGGATAA
The DNA here is from genome assembly GCF_964200805.1 of Pocillopora damicornis. NCBI lineage: Eukaryota > Metazoa > Cnidaria > Anthozoa > Scleractinia > Pocilloporidae > Pocillopora > Pocillopora damicornis. The sequence goes on from NC_142678.1 coordinate 13,099,168, forward strand.
AGAAAACTATGACGAAAGCAAGCCTCTTGGACCAAAATTTCGTTTCCGAATGCTGTGGCACTTTACGGAAATCTGTCACCATATTTGTACTTCAGGATGCCTTTGTTTGAAACTTACCTTGAGGAGAGTAAGTTTACTATCTACTGGATCAGGCTCAGGCCAAAAATGAACACCACGATAACCATTTTTAACACCTCCAAACCATGCTACAGGCTGAGAGAAAAATTATTTGGAAGAAATATTTCTTTCACTCAAACTGACGATTGAAAAATTAATAACGTTTAATGAGCTAAGAGAGAAAGGTACGAGATCCAAAGTCTAAGTTGACTACCTTTGTGCTGTATTTCGCTTTCCTTTTTTTCCAAAAAAACTGCAAGCTTACGGGGATACCTAATTGAGGAAGAAAACACGAATGTCAGCATAATGTGAAAAAGTTGCCATAGTTAACCATACTTCTGTTCAGTAGGGATTCTACCCTTGTATAAGCGATTGGCGTTTTACGATTCAAGGGCTGAGATGCGCTTACATCTTTTGTTATTTTGGAATACGACAAAAGGCAAAGAAGTACATGGTATCTTCAAGGCGGCCGCCATGATGTCTTTATGCCAAGACTGGTAACTAGTAAAACGTACCCCCCCTCCCCCTCGCTGTCAATAAGTGACTGTTATCAAAAACTTTCTCTTGCAGCACCGCCGTGAAAAATACCAATTAGCTTAGTATTTGTTTTTCACCGAGTCTTGCAACTTCAAAGAGCAAACAATATTCAGTTTGGGGAGAGACCCTTTGTTTTTGTTGCTTAAGTCTCACGCGGTATTCAACAGTGAAATCGAACTCAACCAAATTCTAGAACGCATATTTTTTTCCTCAATTCAATTAATCATAGTGAAATTTATATTATTTCCGAAATTGCATGCTTCGTCAGAGTTTAACTTTTGATCATTTTCTAATCAGAAAAGTAAAAAAGAATTTGACTTTAGTGAGACAAGCAGCTTCGAAGACTAAACTCTTAATAGAAAAGAGAGAAAGAAAATACTTTATCGTGTCCCTTACCACTTTTTCTTGCGTAATTCAACATTCAATAGTGAAACAGATGCTGTGATCAAAAAATTATCAGCTCTTTCTTTTTCCCGATGGAAAGGTATGAGAACACAAACCATTACTGCTTCTCACAAAATCTCTCAGATGAACTCCAAGGATCTCTGCTTCGTTCATTGTGATGTCATGTTGCCATGAAAATAATTGCTTCGAATGCGTTGCGCGCGCTCAGTGCACTACATTAGAGTGGTTTAGCAAGAGGGCGGGAACGTCATTTCAGAACAGCGCGTGCAGCAAAAATGCCGAGAAAAAACTGGGTCGAGAACGCCGTCGCGTTTTGTTGAAAATTGACTTAGCAGTCGTTTCAACGAACCGTCCACGTTATATATGCTCTTGAATATCCTAACCTTGGCTCTTTAGGATCATTATTAGCTTTGAATTTTCTGTTTCATAGACTACTTGAAGGACAACGAAATTATCATCTTTGAGAGTGTAACAAACACAAACCGAGGATAGTTTACTACAAGTGAGTTGTTGATATGAATCCACATGGGCGATTAAACTTTGAAATTATTTCATTCCAGTTAAGTCTCGAGTCTGCAGATTCATCTATCAAATTTTGAAGCCCACTAAATATCTTCTTTTCTATGATTTGTATCGCTGTCATTTCGTTTCGTGCTTCTAAATTTCAGCACTACTCGTTTTTCTTCAAAATTTTGTAAAATATAATTTGGAATTGAAATCGTCGCCGTTTTTTCCCTTGTTTACTGAATATTCTTCTCAATCATGACAGTACACCTCTTTTAAGCACCACCTTCTTAAGATCAAGCGACCCAACGATGGAGTTGTTTACAATGAGTTCCCGTTTAACCATGAACGAATGAAATTCGCGCAAACTAGTCACCAACGAAACGGTTAGACTGAGGAATCAGAATTCGTTCCTGTTTTATTTTGTTTTTGTTTAATTTAATTTTTAACGAATAAAGTCGTTCAAGACTGAATCAAATCAATAGATTTAGAAAGCCGTGCCGAAATCAAGTTGATTGTTATTTTATTTCGTAGGTGACTTTCTTGTCTAAGTTTTCACCGGCGCTGATCAAAACTAAAGACATAAAATAGTGCAAACCCGAGCTATTCTCGATTTTTTTTATCTCTGGCTTCAAATAGCAGAACACTTTTTAATCACGGTTAAAACGACAATGACAACAAATATCACTGAATAATATAGCAGGTAACCTTCGTGTTGTTTCATTTTGATAAACTTCAACATGAAGCAAGTTTAATTTATTGATGAATTAATTCACGATAAAATGAACAGTACCCGTTCTTAGAGTTTTCATACATGGTTCAAGAAATGTATAAAAAAAAAGCCCTCACGTTGCTTAAAGCCACGCGCAATTACAAAAGGTAACTGAGCCCTAAAATCTTAGATTGCTTGCTGACGATCGTGTTTCCTTTCGGGAATCCAGAATAAATGTCACAAATTCACCGAATAAAACAAAGAAAGGGACCTGGTTATCCTGGAAATGAGTTCTAAAATCATTCCAACCAGCATTATATCGTTTATAAGTGCACAATTAATGCAAATCCTAGGCGTTTTGATCACGACGGGAAAACTAGCGTAATGACGTCCTGAACTTGATGGGGAGAACGGTAACGCTAACACCGGAAGTCGAAATAGAGTCGTGTCTAGATTATCCGCGCGCTTTCCCGTTCTGAAATGACGTTCCCGTCCTCTTGCTAAACCACTCTATTGACTGAGGCCGGTTGGAATAACTTGAAATTTCTCCATAACAGTTGAAATAGAAGTAGCTAAATGAGAAAAATAGTTGCATTTGGGAAAAAAATATCCGCCTCTTTACATCTCCTCACTCGTGTACCATTATGGCGTGAAAGTCGATTCATAACGATTTAGGTAATTGTATTTTTTGTGTTTTCTTCCTATTTATTCATAAAGGAAACATTTAACAGTCAGCTGATACAAGGCTGACACTTTGGTTGAAAAAAGGCGTGCATTAGTACCCCCTTCCCCTTGCCTCTCCCCCTTCCGATCTGACCATCTCGTTTGAACAAACCAAATTCTTACAGTGTACGGAGAGATGTGAGGTGTGATAACAATACTGAACAAGCTACAATCTTAGCCATAATAGTTTAAACTCTTTCCCCTTCCCACCTTAGACCGCCCTAAAAATACAATTAAAGACAGAATCACAAACTGGACAACGAAAGGTAGGTTGGTGTTTTGATAAAGCTTCATTAGGGTTTCAAGTTGACTATTAACTTACGCTCAAGGAGGACTGGAGTGAAATCTGTTGTCATTGTACCAGTCGAGAACTTTTGATATCCTATGCTTGTCTGCTGTCAAGAAGTTACATCCATGGGGAGCTCAACAAGCTCGAGCGATACCAAAATTGTTTTTACTTTATCTAAGGGCGTAAAACGAACCTTTCAGATGAGCTGCGAACGTTCCTTTGATTGTAATTCTCACTAAGTGATATTTTAACACTAGAGGCACTGAATGAAAACTTTTCAATACGATAGCAATTTTGTTTTACTCCGGTGATACAAGTAAGCCCTTACAAATAGCTCTTACTACTAAGCTCGTAGCTACGCCGCAATTTGGAATAATGAATAAAATGTGGTTATTCCTATTTGGCTGTTGCTTAATAGGATTTTTTTTTGAGTAATAAAAAGTTTAGTTCTTTGCCATGTCAACCGTTTGGCTTTTTCAATAATCGTCCACCGTTTCAATTGAGTTCTTGTCGATCTGAGCTAGGCCAGTTGACCTTATAAACCGGTCACAACTGGAAAAAAATGGCTACAATTCTCATCAAAACCGTAAAAACAAGGTCATGAATCGTTCAAATCTGAAATGCCTATGAGGGTAACAATCCGAACCGAGGTGAGGGTATGGTGACTAATGGGAATAATGAAACATGAGAAATTGCTTTTTTATTGGCAAATCAACAGCAAAAGAGTGAGAAGATGGACTTTGTAAAAGACTTGAGAAAAGTCGTGTTTGTTTTTCATTTACATTTATTTACAATTATAAAGGTAAAATAAGGAAATAGCGAAAAAAATCGCAATGAAAAACAGGCAACTCAATATGTTCACGATTGAATAAAAAATGATCTCATGTTAATTTGAAAGAAAAAAACCTAAGGCGATTACGTTACTCCTTTCCCTGGTGAAGTAATGGCGTGACGTTATACTCAATGAGTCCCAGTGTCCTTGTCTTAGCATTCGGTTAATCATCAGCACTGATATGGATTGATCGCAAAGAAAAGTGACGCATGCAGCCAGAAAACCACCCAACATAACCCACAGCGTTCGAATCGCTGTTAATGCAGGTGGAGGAAAAGGGCAATGTTATTCAAAAAGAAAAAAAAGGAAGGAAAAACGAAAGAAAGAAGGAAAAGGAAACGAAAACAACCCAAAATAATAAAAGAGGAGAAAAAAAAGGAGAGGATGAGAAAATTGCAAAAAGAGATTCCGGAACCCAAAGTACAAAATACCTAAAAAAAACCTAATTAAAATTGAAAATACGGGTTAACTTAAAAATGATAAAAGTACCTAGAAATATTTAACCTACCTACCTAAAATCAAACAAAAAAGCGGAAAAAAAAACAGAAAAAGAAAAGAAAAGTACGAACAAAAAAAAGTGGGCAGTGCCAAAGGTGAAGTATTCAGTTACGTGCAGTGATCTTGTAACCGCTTACGTCACTTTCATTACAAATGATTCTATATCAGCGCATCTGATTGCAAGAAAACAAAGCCATTAAATTGAAATACGTAAACTACGACTTCACCTTACATCTATCTACCTTCACCTTTGAAATAAAACGTAATCAAAATAAAAGATAACAGGGTCGTAATGAAAAGAAACCTTGTTAGATCTTTTGTCCGTGATCCTGAACTTAAGATATTACATTCACAAAAGAGGTATTTATACTCATGAAATAGTTCTGAGCAATTAAAAAAAAGACGAGAAAAGATAAAGATAGTTACTTACGTTAAAAAATGAAAATTTTTTTCTACAATAGAAATTATTTGAATTCCTAGTAGTTATTCATAATAGTCACATGAAAATTTGTTTGACAAATAAAGTAATCTCATGGTTCAAGGATAATATCTGAATGATTCTCTAAGAGAAAGAATTTTACATTGAAAAATGAAACTGCTCAGAATTTATAGATTTACAAAGGATTTTTAGTAAGAGATTATAATCTCTTGTTCTTAGGCATATACAAACATCAGTACTATACAAGCCAGACCAAAAAGAAGGAAAAAATTGTGAAAACGAAACTGCAAAAGGAAAGGAAAGTAAAAACAGAATTAGCTTTTTATTTATAATAAAGTCTCTTAAATCAACATAACCCAAATGATTCGTGGCAAACTCATTATAGAATGGAAAGTAAGATTACAAGAAGAGAACCAAAAGCATTTCAACTTAATTAAAATACAAGTTTCTTACTTTTAATGCCGTTTGTTATTCAGACCATGTTGGTCAAGTTGAGGATAAGATCCAGGACATTCTTTTCCCGATCTTTGTGTTCTTTGGTTTTCTTCCAATCTGCCGCAGAAAACGTTATAAAACATTACTCACCATACGATAAGAAAAAAAATAAAAGATTGCATAGAAAAAACCCAGGCGTTAGTAACAGAACACTTGTTTAACATCATACAAAAAAAAAATAAGCATTATCATATTGAAGAAATAACGAAACTGATTTTCACCTTTGACTTCAAACAGGTATTTAAGGTCCTGACGTAAGAACTTCAAACACTCTTTCCGGTTTTGTTGTCTGGAACTAAAAACAACAGAGACGAAAGATAAGGCTTTAATACGATAAACTTTCAAATAGAAATACAATGCAAGAAATTAAAATGCTTAATAAAAAAAGTGCTTATATGTGGTTAATTTAAATCATTCGTTCTGGTTATTGAATATGTATTACCATAATTTGGCATATTGACTTGTTCCCAACTATCGAGCAAGGTTTAAAACAGCTTTATAAGGATAAGATGTACTTACAGAGTGAGAAGGTCTTGCTTCCTTTCGTCAAGTTCAGAACGGAACTTATTTAGTGCTAACCAGTCACGTGATAAGCTTTCAAACTCGGCCTCACAATCTAAAAGGGGAAATTAAAGAAGGCTGCATTTAATTTGTGTTTAGTTAGTTACATGCATCACCCTCTATTTGGCGCGACGGTATACCCGGATAATTGTTTGCAGACTTTACCTCTTCTTAGGTTTTTCTTTTGCGTTGCGTGAGAGAAACCAGGCACTTTGAACCCCGAAAGATTCCTCTCAACTAACAGGATAGTTCGGCTGTTATTTGACGAAGGTGAACAGTTGTTCGAAGGTTCGAAGCTAGGAATTCAGGAGAGTGGCTCTCCAAAATCACTGTTCTGCTTTTTTTGTAGCAAATATGTTAGTTTTTATATATTGACTCATGCAAAGGTAAAAAATAGAAAACTAACCTTCAGTGTCTATTGCTTCTTTCATCTCTAATTCCAATTTAACCATCACCTTGTGTAATGAAAGCAACTCGTGTTCGACAACCTGAATCTCTGTCTCCACATAAATAGCCAACTCAGGGAACTGATTGCTTGCGATGGCAGCTAAAGAAGATTTCAGAAAATACACGTGCTTAAATAATGAAAAGGACAGGCGAATGTATACACATTCTGTTTAAGTTGATATTGAACCAATTAAATCTATTTGGTTAAGAGCAATCAAAATACAAGCAACAGTCAAGAATAAAGGTTTACTTGGGCGTAGATGGGAATGTTTCTAATGACTCTCTTCGCCGGTTCGCTGGATGAAGATGCACTGTTTTACAATACTTTCCGCTCATTAGGATCTATTCTGCAGTATGCTTACAGAACAACTTACCACAGCTGTCTCCACCCTGGCACTCTTCCATAGCAATTACTTCCTCGGAAGGTTGTACTTGCTTGATAATTGATCTCTCGCCCACATTTGAACAATCTTTAGCAGTGGAAGCATCAAGGTTTGTTGATCCGATACTTGCAGGAACATTATCCTTGTTTGTGAAAGGGAGATGGTCAGGAGAGACCTTATCAGATGGGAATGACTGGGCCTTTGAGTCACCAGAAGCTTCTAGGTCAACCTGTTCGTCTTTTTCATTGCTGGCAGCCAAGCCTTGCAATGCAGTCTTTACATTTATCTCTTCTACTGTAGCTATGTTCACCACAAACTGAATATCTTCCAATGAAGAAACAGACCACATGTCAGAAGTATCGATCGACTCCGAGATTGATGAACAATTTTCCTCATCAGTATCATTGGATGGATTGTGTTCCATTTTGTATTTTCCACCATTCGATTCTTTCCGTTTTCTTCTACGCCTTTGACTACGAGTACTGGAGGCCTTGTTGCGCATGTCATCAGCATCACTGGATGAGATATCTCCCATTTTGTATTCCTCATTCATGGATTCTCTCCGTTTTCTTCTACGCCTTTGACGACGAGTACTGGAGGGCGTCTCGCTCATCTCATCAGTATCATTAAATGGATTATTTTCCATCGGGTATTCTCCACTTTTAGAGTTCTTCCGTCTTCTTTTATGCCTTTGGCGACTAGCACTGGAGGCCTTCCCGCTGTTCTGGGACGAGCAGTCATTACCGGTGGTACCGTTGAAACTTGCAAACGGGTTTAGATCCTTTGGATAGTGGCGCATCTCGTTTTCCTTCTTCTTAACACTTGTGGTATCACTCTTTTTTCCAGACTGCTTCATATTCGGTGGAGGGGGGCGAGGTGGAGCCGCCTTACGAGTTGGTGGTTGACGCGGTGGAGGTATCGGAGGAGAAGGACGGGCTGAAACAGGACGAGGTAAACCAGATTGGGATGGACTGGTGTGAGAAACAGAAGGCCTCTCAGAGAGAGGCAGTGGTGGAGATGGAGCTTTCCTTTTGACCTTTGTTGGTCCTGATCTTGTTTTATTGCGGCCTCGACACGAAACCGCCTGAGAACTATTACCCTTAGTGTCAGCATCAGCTTTCGCTTCCTTCTTTTTCTCATGGTTAACAACGACGCCTGACAATGGAGCAAGTGCAGCAGCATTGACCTTTGTGGTGGCTACCTTCGAACAGGCAGCAGCACTGGTAACATCGCCATCGCGCTTTTCCTTTCGGAAACTCTTTAAGGAACTTGGACGCGACAGTCTCCTGCTTTCTTCCCTGATGGTATCTTTCTTGTTTGGGAGACTGCAAGATAATCACAACGGTACAGTGAATTCAAGTAATCAAAATGTTCCCTTAATACTCTAAAAGAGCAAGAAGTAATACTTTGACTCAATTTTTTATGAACTTGCTTTATATCTAAGCCTTCCTTGAAAATAGAGATTCGAAAATTTGGGATCTTGTTATCTTCACATCAGTCTATCAGAGGTTTTCAGTTTCATTTTTCTGAGTCTCAATTGCCGTCATATCACCGCGATTTCCAAAAATCATTTCATTGGCCTCTTTAAACTGAGATTTGGCGCGCGTCGATGAAACTAAAAAATCGCAAGTTAAGTGGTAAATTGCTTGGAGTCATTCAGTTTTTGTCCCAGACTTAAAAAACTGTTGGTTTTTTTTCTTTTGCTGGCGTGTTTTCTTTTGTAACGGCTGCTTTATTCTCTTGCCGTACCAAAAGCGCAAATAGAAAAAAAACTTCACCTAAATCTAACATGCCTACATTTATCGGTGATCTTTCCCGATGAGTTTTCTACTCTTTTTTCTCCACTTACCATTTGTCTTTGGCACATTTCACAGTCGGAGAAGGAACCGAAGCTCTCAATTGTAATTCTTGATGATTTTTACTTGGACTTTTTCCACGCATTTTCTTCAAAAAACTCATGATTGCTTCCTTTTGTTGAAAACGATCACATGCGTTTCAGAGGAATGAAAATCTTCTGTTTATCCATTGTGATGTCATGTAGCCATGACGATAGCTTCCAGTCTCATTTCTAGTGTAACGCGCCACTGTAAATGGTGCTTTCGATTTTTCACAGGAACGAAAGCTATGACTTGATTCAAAATAAATGATAAATCGTCATACTTCTGTATATCAAACTTCCTCCGTAACGAAAAAAGCCGTAATTGTTTTATACTGATGAGCACGCCGAAATACCGTTCAGTTAAGCGTGATGACGATGCGTAAAGCCAATATTAGATACTAACAGAAAATCACGCAAAAACTCTGAGACGTTTCAAAAATAAATAAACTGCTTGCAGTTTACTAGTTGGCCATATAGGAATAAAAATAAATGAAAAGTTTTGTTGTTCGGTTGATTTTCCTCGGAAAGCCAGCATTAAAGTTGACAGCGAAGTGAATCTAGCATGGATATTACAAATGCCGTTTATTTTTAATTGTCTTTTTATTTGCAAAATCGTTCCTAAAATACCACTTGGCCTTTTTAATTTCACTTTTTTTATTTTTACAAGGGAGCTATAAAGTTATAATTGTCAAATTCACCAAAGACCAGGCGTAGAAGTGTGAGTTTTGGGTGTTCCTGTTTGGAATTGCAATTTTCCCATCCGTCCTGCCTTGGTAACCTTTCTTATATTCATGTGTGACGTGCGTGATCTGATCAACACTGTGGTTGACGTGTACATTTGTTTAATTTTTCTTTAACTCTTGATTATCAAAACTTTTTCGATTGCTTATTTTCAAGACTGTCAAAAGACTTTTTGAAGGCTTTTTTTACAGCCAAATGTATTTACAAGTTTATTCAAATTGATAAGTTCAGTTTATTTTTATTTACGGACTTTGAAGTCTAGCCTTTATAGGAACAGCGAGCGTTCAGGTAACTAGCTACAATAGACTTCGGTCAAAATGTTTCGACTCAAACATACCTAGATGAATAAATGGTGAGGAACCTGAAACTTGCCGTTGTGAACTGCGTTTTCAGAAAGTTGCCGAATCTTTGTAGGGTCTCACTCCTCTTTAGGCGTATCGTTCGTGTGTTTTTAGTTTTTCCAGAGATTTACTTAAGAGGAGTATCTAAAGCGTGGAACCCGTAATAAACGATAATTGTCATTATTGTTATAGTTCAATAGTTCGATATTAGGATGTGTATACAAGCTGCTCCATATCCATTCATTTGGTGTACGTAAAGAGGCAACGGCTTGTTGCTCAGGTGCTAGATTCTCGAGGCAAGCTTGCCTCGAGAAATTCAGCACCTGAGCAACAAGCCGTTCCGTCTCTACGTACACCAAATGAATGGACAAATGATTTTCGACAGCTACAACTTGCCAGACGTGTACATGTGTCATGCGTCATGCTATCTCATGACCTATGACGTAATTGAATTGAAGGGATTTCCAAATTCACCGGAAGTAATGTCATTTTTCCAGCCCGAGTGCAAATTTACGTTCTCTTGTTTCCAAAATTTTCCTTAAGCACTGGTGATGTTAAATGGAAATTTCAAACTTTGCCAGGTAAGTGTGTTTGATTGAATAATACCCAGTAATAAACAACAAACTATCGCCTTCTTTATTTCTGCTCCCGCTTCCTTCCCTCGTGTAGATCCCGCTTCCCGCCCTCTCCCGTCCCCTGTTCTCCCGGGCTCCTGCCCCCTGTCCCCCTCCACGTTTCGATGACAGTGGTAGAATTAGCAACCAGGCGATTTTAATGCCATGATGACACAGTTACGCAAATTTTTTTTACCGTTTATGTTTGTGATTTTCCTTCTTTTAAAATCTTGCACAACAGTTCTAATCTGTGAAGTGGGGTGAAAGCTCTGAGTGGATAGTGACCTGTGTATCGCATGGTACCATACATATCCTGATTATCACATTGCTTGTTATCAGAATTGATCGACCAACAGGAGGCTCACAGCACAAACTGTGTATCTGAGCTCTCCGAGTGCCAAGTCGACACATGACAAGTGAGTTAAGCTGGTTGTCTTGCGATCGAAAAGTTATTGTTATATTTGGTGTCATAACCATTATTTCTTTGGTTTGTTTCTTTATCACTTGCGTCAAGATCTCTTCAATCTTGACCGGCTAAGGTAATTTTAAAACGGGACGATAGACATAAGCGCGGGAAAAATTGAGCAGCGACTAGTCTTAGTCTTGCATTTGGGGTGAGTTTTCTGGCCTAATCACCGAGAATGGTGAAGTAAAACTGTGGCAATCACGGATCACTTTAATTTCGACACTCAATGGAAATGGCCTCATGAACACAACAATGATCATCACCTACTTTACAACAACAAAGTTTATTAATACTTAACTTACAGGTTTTTCTTTTCATACTTTGAAGCCACTGTAGAATTATCTCAAAACCAACATTCATAAAAGAACATTAAAAAATAATATGATAAGTAGCCAGAAACTAATTACAGGTTTTTTTCGTACTTTGAAGCTACTGCAAAATGATCTCAGTAGTAATGTACATACAAAAGTACTACAAACTAAAAGAAACCATCCAATAATAACAGGAAGTTATGAGCATAAACTTTTAACTTTTTTTTAAATTTCAGAGCCACTGTATAATGACCTCAATACCAATGTCAGTACAAGAGTGTTACATATAAAATGTTATGCAACAAAGATAAAAACTTCATGTGTGATTGACAAAAAAGACTTCAACTGCACCAAGAAAGAGTTTCAAGCTTAAATTAATGAGAAGGACTGACATGTCACAGATTTGAAAGGTCAAGATGAATTGATTATGTCATTATTTCTGTGAGGTTAAGTTCTGAATATATATTGAAGTCACACTGATTGTCTCTCAGTCTCCATAACAATGTGTTCCCCCAACATCAGCAACAATACTGATTCACTTATAAACCAAACTGCCACATGTGCACATGTAACCACTTAGCATGACTGTTGACATTTACTTTGCTTTACCTCAAAAAATCTTCAAGACGTAAACAAAGTTTTTCTTCAGTTTTAGGCAAGTTATATTGACAAGAGAGTATGAAGTCTTTTACCTGTGAATTACTATTTGAATAGTAGATCTTTTGAAAATAAGAAAAATAATTTGAAATGTGTTACTTTGACAGTGGCTTCATGAATATTGCAGGAAAAAAGTGTTTTTGTACAGATGATAAACTTCACAAACCATAAGATGAGCTAGTTACAAAATATTGTTTACAATTAAGACAGGAGATCTGACTTATAAAACTACTTAAGGTACATCATATCAAAATAAGGAAAAGGATTTGGAATGTGCTGTTATTACAACTTACAGTGGCTTCATAAATACTGCAGGAAAAAATTAATTCTTAAAAATTTAAATCCCATTAAAAGATTGAAACAAGAATGCACCATGACCTGTTTACACAACATATTTTGGACTATTTACAAAGGATTATTTACAAAGTGGAGAGAAAATGTTTCATCAAAAGAATTTTTCTTTCTGAATATAGAGCACTCAATATCATATAACATTTTTAGAAAAATCATACTTAAGATACTGTTATAAATGAACTTATTACAGAACAATTTGTTTGAAAAAAGAGCAGCAGCATGTTCTTACTAAAACGCAATTCTTGCCTTAATTTTTTCACAAGAATCCAAAACACAAATGACCAATATTCAAAAATAGTAGATGGATTTTCATTCATTCTGAAATGCAAAAAAGAAAATAAACCAACATAAGAACATCTGCACCACTTCATATGAGAGAATTATAGACAGTACATTTTATTGCTAGATTGTAGTAATCAAAAACACTGAAAATTAAATTAGCTATAAGCCTTGAATTTCAACTAATTAAGATACAACATTGACTGCTATTATATGAAGTGTTAGAGTCACAATTAATAACTTGCATTTCAAATTAGTTAAGATTACTGTTTCTTACCATTATTTAGGCATGAAGGCTTTGCTGGCGAATTGCAGCAATGAGTCCAGCAACTCTTTTTTCATGAGCTTTGTTCTCATCTGTTTTCCTACACCCTAAAATCAAAATACAAAACATTGTTTCCTTCATCTACATTTTGGCTTATGCCTTTGGCCCTGAAGAGTGAATAGCATCTAATTTCTCTTTAGAATATTACAAGGATAAAGGAAATGATCACTATGTAAAGAAACGCAAGGTTGTTAAACAAATTCACCTGTCAGCACCTTATGAAATGTAAAGACAACACTTTGGAGTATTTATATATATACAGAATGATGTTAGGGTGTAAAGGGTTAAGAATCAAGGCTCACTAAACCAGTCCCAATAACACTAAACTGAGAAAAAGGAGGAGAAACAACTGAATACTTACCTTCCACTTCTGAAAGGCATCTCAAATCTGAACACAGCAAGTTAAGACAATTTTCAATGTTATTTCCTTTGTCACTATATTGGTGAAAGGAAAACAGAAAATCAAGCAAATCTGCCTCAAGCTAAATACAACCTTTAGTTAAGCAGAACCACTACAGTCTCTGAAAAACCCAAATAAATAACAAGGACAAACATTGGAACTTCTCGATCTCTAAATCAAATATTATTCAATCCATTGCTCGCATTTTTTATTATTAACAATAATAAAAATGAATCCAGAGAAACTAATTAAGCAATATATGATAGATAGATTAGTTATCCATATCAAAGGCAGTTGGTAAACATATATAGGCACCTGTGCAGAGTTATTGGATCATGGATTACAATGTAAGACTACAGTTTAGGTCACAATGGACATGTTTATTTCGTTTCTAAAATAAGTCTTTATTACTTACAGGGCAAGAAGGTCATCTTTTCTTTTCATCACTTTGGAATGGAAGCTATCCAATATAAGCAAGCCTTGGTTTAAGCTTTCAAACTCTTCTTTGTGGTCTACAGACAAAAAGTAAACAAATACATTGTATAAGCTGTGTAAGTTAAGCAAGGCTTATAACACCTGAAATAAGTGTAAAAACTTGCAGTATCTCTAGTTTGGGGATTAGCTGTTTTTTAATATTTTTAATACTTTCACTCCTGAGAATGATCAAGACAGAATTTATCCTTACAATATCAAAACAATAGCATTAGTCCATTCAATACCAATTTTACTGATCTAATATCATAAGAATTGTACTGCAGACAGTAAAGAGAATTACCTATAAGATCCTGGAGTTAAAGATTTATAACTCATTAGTGGGGAAAAGAACTTAACATAAGTTTTTTTGAAATTCCAAGGTATTTCACTTTATCATTTTGGAAATGGATCATCCACCTGATGACATAGCTCTCTGCATTTCAAGTTTTACTTTTGAGCGGACTTCTTCCGAAGATAATAATTCATCTTGAACAAGCTTCAGTTCCTCTTCAACATAACTGGCCAACTCTGAGTGAAGCTGGCTTCCACTTGAGGCTGAACAAAAAAGTTAACATCAATAATCAACAAAAATAGTTGTAATTCAGAATAAAAAAATGTAAAGTTATGATTTTTATTTAGTGCTTATAGCTCAAGGTTCCAAGGAGTCTTACAATAAAACTGTTTGATTGAAAATAAATCAAGATCAAAAGTATTCAAATTTAAGCCCCTTTCCATTTGGAATGGGAGGCTGGAAATCAAAACAGAACTTACATGAATTTTCATCTCTCTTGGGAATGCACTTCTCTTTTGTTGCAACTTCATCTTCCTTTATGAAAACTGTTTCTCTGTAAACAGTTTCTGAAGAAAACACAGACAAGGAGTCCAGTGCTTCTTCATCATGTACAACAACATGTAATACCTCAGGCTGTTCATCAATTTGAAACCTGACAGTTTTATGAAGGTTCCTTTTACTCTGCACCTCTTTTTTCTCTTCACTCTCTAATGGCAGACCCTGGCTAGCAGGTGGGTGTGTTTGGGGGGAAACAGGGCTAAGATGTGCATGATGAGGTGAAGACTGCCTCCCGACCTTTCCTGACCCCACTTTGGTATTGCTGCCAGATGAGGGATCCACCTGAGGTTCAGCATTTGGGAAGATGCCACCTTGTTGTTGAATAGTTTCTTTATCTTCCCCAATGGCAATTTTTGTATCACTTGAGCAGCCACGTTTCCTGTGCCTTCTTTTTTTCAAAGATTTATATTTTGCTGTCTTTCCCTCAGCTTTTCTTCTTGCTTGTTCCCCCCTGACCTCCTGCATTATCTCTTCCCATATCTCTTCATCTGTGGGACTGTAAAGGTAATGCAAAAGAGTTAATGGAATTTCACAATACAATTACTTTTAAACAAAACAAATAATAACTGCATGAATAAAAACCATTGAGCAAGTAAACTTTAGATTTTAGGTGACCCTTGTGATTATGCAGCAAAAGTAATAATAATATCTCACTGTGAAAGTTTATTGGTCAAGTTCATGGATCTAAAATAACATTATAATAGTAACTGACTTATAAATGCCAAACATAGGCTAGATGATCATTACAATAACTAGCTATGGAAATTACTGAAGGATACTCACTGAATGACTCCGTCATCTTCCTGGATAATCCATGATAATTCAAACTCAATTTTGCCACAAACAACTTTCTTGATTGCTGGCTTAAGGGTGACAGTAACATCCACTTTTCCAGGCATCTCTGTAATGTAATTGCTGATATCAATACAGCCAGTGGCCAGAAGCTGTTGACAACCACTAGGAGACACCTAATGATTTCAAAGAAGCAAGAGGAAGATAAACAGTGTTCAGATTTACTCCAAACTGTGTGGAGTGAAAATAATATCAAAGAGCGACTACATGCTTGCATAATATTGAAGAGGGAAAAGCTTACATTACAGATGTAAATATTCCACTGCTTTTCTTGATATTCTGTCATTTTATCCTCTGAGTTCTACAAATACAAATAAATATTGTTTTAAAATAAAGAAACAAACTTGATGACAACAATATTAGGGACCTTGAACAAACCACAAGAACAATGGAATCGAAGATGTGGCAAAAGAAAAAAGACCAAATGAGCAGAAAAACAGCTAAGCACTAGCATTTAGAACTTTTTTATGTTGAAGTCAAATCAAATTTGACGTGGTCTGTGTACAGGAACACTGACAGAAAATTATTTCACTTTCAATATGGAACTCAATGTGGCTCACACACATTATACAGAGGTTGAGATGTGGCACTGTTAGAGACAGTAAAAGCATTCATACTGCTATGAAGGAAATTCCAAACAAAAATTTAGATTTATTTTTTAATCAATTTGTCTTCCTAGGCATCACTCTCCTGACCGGTTAAGGTCCCTATTAATTTTGCCTGTGCAGTGTCTTTTAACCTACAGGAAGTGTTATTGTGAAATAAAGTTCATATAATGGTTTTGGCAATATAAATTTAATCATCTGTCCTCAACCGTTTCGTAGATTCAATAGCGTTTCATAATTTTTTTTTCTCTTCAGTTGCTGTGCTTTTAACTTTTACAATGAAAATTATAATATATTTAACATTAAGATGGACTGTTTTTATTTCAAAATTTCTTAAAACGTAACGCAAATTGAATCGGAGGAAGGAGTAAGCCTATGAAAAAAGCAAAGAGGGCTTCAGTAAGTAGGTATAACGTGTTTACGAAAACGATGGTTTCGAAAAGAAAACTATGACGAAGGCAAGTCTTTTGGACTAAAATTTCGTTTCCAAATACTGTGGCACTTTAAGGAAATCTGTCCTCAAATTTCTACCTCATGTTGCCTTTGTTCAAAACTTACCTTGAGGAGAGTAAGTTTACCATCTACTGGATCAGGCTCAGGCCAAAAATGAACACCACGATAACCATTTTCAACATCTCCAAACCATGCTACAGGCTGAGAGAAAAAGTAATTGCAAGAAATATTTCTTTAACTCAAACTGACGATTAAGACATCAATAACGTTTAATGAGCTAAGAGAGAAAGAACAGAGATCCAAAGTCTACACTGACTACCTTTGTACTGTATTTCGCTTTCCTTTTTTTCCAAAAAACTGCAAGCTTGTGGGGAAACCTAATTGAAGAACAAAACAAGAATGTCAGCATAATGTGAGAAAGTTGCCATTGAGATGCACTTACATCTTTTGTTATTTTGGAATATGACAAAAAGGCAAAGAAGTACATCATATCTTCAAGGCGGCCGCCATGATGTCTTAATGCCAAGACTGGTAACTAGTAAAACGTACCCCTCCCTCCCCCTCGCTGTTAATGATTGACCGTTATCAAAAACTTTCTCTTGCAGCACTGCCGTGAAAAATACCAATTAGCTTAGTATTTGTTTTTCACCGAGTCTTGCAACTTCAAAGGGCAAACAATATTCAGTTTGGGAAAAGACCCTTTGTTTCTGTTGCTTAAGTCTCACGCGGAATTCAACAGTGAAATCGAACTCAGCCAAATTCTAAAACGCATATTTTTTCCTCAATTCAATTAATCCCTAGTGAAATTTATATTGTTTTTGAAATTGTACGCTTTGTCAGAGTTTAACTTTTGATCATTTTCTAATCAGAAAAGTAAAAAAAAGTCTGACTCTAGTGAGACAAGTAGCATCGAAGGCTAAACTCTTAATAGAAAAGAGAGAAAGAAAATACTTTATCTTGTCCCTTACCACCTTTTCTTGCGTAATTCAACATTCAGTAACGAAACAGATGCTGTGATTAGAAAATTATCAGCTCTTGCTTTTTCCCGACGGAACGGTATGAGAACACAAGCCATTGCTGCTTCTCACAAAATCTCTCAGACGAACTCCAAGGATTTCTGCTTCGTTCATTGTGATGTCATGTTACCATGAAAATAATTGCTTCCAATGCATGTTGCGCGCGCTCAGTGCACTGCATTGACCAAGGCCGGTTGGAATAACTTGAAATTTCTCCATAACAGTTGAAGTAGAAGTAGATATATGAGGAAAATAGTTGCATTGGAAAACAAAAAATGTCTGCCTCTCTATATTTCTTCACTGGTGTACCCGTTTGTCTCCATTATGGTTTTAAAGTCGATTCATAACGATTTAGGTAATTGTATTTTCTTCCTATTTATATCTAAAGAAAATATTTAACAGTCAGCTGATACAAGGGTGACACTTTGGTTGAAAAAAGGCGTGCATTTGTACCCTCTCCCCCTTGCCCCTCCCCCATCCGATCTGACCCTCTCGTTTGAACAAATCAAATTCTTACAGTGTACGGAGAGATGTGAGGTGTGATAACAATACTGAAAAAGCTTTAATCCTAGCCATAATAGTGTAAACTTTTTCCCTTTCCCACCTTAGACCGCCCTAAAAAATACAATTAAAGATAGAATCACAAACTGGACAACGAGAGGTAGGCTTGTGTTTTGATAAAGCTTCATCAGAGTTTCAAGTTGGCTATTAACTTACGCTCAAAGAGGACTGGAGTGAAATCTGTTTTCATTGTACTGGAAGAGAACTTTTGATATCCTATGCTTGTCTGCTGTTAAGAAGTTACATCCATGGGAATTTCAACGAGCTCGAGTGACACCAAAATTAATTTTTTCTTTATCTAAGGGCGTAAAATGAACCTTTCAGATGAGCTGCGAACGTTCCTGTGATTTTAATTCTCCCTGAGTGCTCTATTGTAGTAATAATCACTAAGTGGTATTTTAACACTAGAGGCACTGAATGAAAACTTGTCAATACGATAGCAATTTTGTTTTACTCCGGTGCTACTAGGACGCCCTTACAAATAGCTTTTACTACTGAACTCGTAGCTACGCCGCAATTTGGAATGAATACGAAATTAAAATTGGTATTTGAAAGCTCCACGGAAATGTTCGTTGCTTCTAACAAACGAAGAAATTGGCGATCAGAAATCACAATGATTTATGGAAGTTAAAATAATAATGATAATAGTAGTTATAATACTACTAATAATAGAAATAATAATAGTAGTAATAATAGTAATGATGATAAGAATAAAGATAATAGAAGAAAACGTAATGGGGAGACGCGGGGTTTATTTTAAATGGAGATCGTCTCAAAAATTTTGTAAAGTTGACGGTTTTAAAACGTCAAAATTAAAGCTACGCCCAAACTACATTTTTACGCCCGTTTAATGTAAGTTACTACTATGTATCTTGGGCAAATTCCAAGGAAATTGAACAGTTTTTATCTTACGTAAATGTTTCCGCATTCTGCACCATCATCCTCTTTGGTTTTTTAATATACCCGGAATCGGTGGCATGGTATCACCACGCCCCACCCCCCCTCATCCTCCGCCCCGAGGCTTGTGGTTTCATGGCGCTTCTGACATGTTTCTTTGACTATGTACGAATGTTCGAGCGAACAAAGCTGCAATAAAATGTCCGCCGGGCACACAACAATGGCAGAGAGATTAAAGAGCGCGGTGGGACTCTGTTTTAAAATGTGGTTATTCCTATTTGGCTGCTGCTTAATAAGATTTTTTTTTGAGTAATAAAAAGTCAAGTTCTTTGCCATGTCAACCGTTCGGCTTTTTTAATTATCGCCGACCGTTTCAGCTGAGTTCTTGTCGATCTGAGCTGGGCCAGTTGACCTTATGAACCGGTCACAACTGGAAAAAAATGGCTACAATTCCCATCAAAACCGTAAAAACAAGGTCATGAATCGTTCAAATCTGAAATGCCCATGAGGGTAACAATCCGAACCGAGGTGAGGGTATGGTGACTAATGGGAATAATGAAACATGAGAAATTGCTTTTTTATGAGCAAATCAACAGCAAAAGAGTGAGAAGATGGACTTTGTAAAAGACTTGAGAAAAGTCGTGTTTCTTTTTCATTTACATTTATTTAAAATTATTATTATTATTACAAATCAAAGTAAGATAAGGAAATAGCGAAAAAAATCGCAATGAAAAACAGGCAACTCAGTATGTTCTCAATTGAATCAAAAATTATCTCGTGTCAATTTGAAAGAAAAAAACCTAAGGCGATTACGTTACTCCTTTCCCTGGTGAAGTAATGGCGTGACGTTATACTCAATGAGTCCCAGTCTCCACGTCTTAGCATTCGGTTAATCATCAGCACTGATATGGATTGATCGCAAAGAAAAGTGACGCATGCATCCAGAAAACCACCCAACATAACCCACAGCGTTCGAATCGAATACAGGTGGTGGAAAAGGGCAATGTTATTCAAAAAGAAAAAAGGAAGAAAAAACTAAAGAAAGAAGGAAAAGGAAACAAAAACAACCCAAAATAATAAAAGAGGAGAAAAAAAGGAGAGGATGAGAAAATTGCAAAAAAGATTCCAAACCCAAATTACAAAATACTTAAAAAAAACCTGAGTTAAAATTGAAAATACGGATTACCTAAGAATGAGTACCTAGAGATGCATAACCTACCTAACTAAATCAAACAAAAAAGCGAAAAAAAACAACCGAAAAAAAGAGAAGTACGAACAAAAAAAAAGTGTGCAGTGCCAAAGGTGAAGTATTCAGTTACGTGCAGTGATCTTGTAACTGCTTACGTCACTTTCATTACAAATGATTCTTTATCAGCGCGTCTGATTGGAAGAAAACAAAGCCATTGGATTGAAATACGTAAACTATGACTTTACCTTAGATCTATCTACCTTCACCTTAGAAATAAAACGTAATCAAAATAAAAGATAACAGGGTCGTAATTTTTTTTTTTTTCAATCAATCAATAAACTTTATTTACCCTCAAATTTACAGTGTAGCACTCGGATGCTAATATCTTCAAGCAAACTGCATTAATAACTAATTATAATAAAGAGATTTATTCTATAACAAATAGGATAACTAACTACCAAGACAACTAACTAACAAATCATCTTGATGTAGAAAGGTTTGCAGTTCCTGCCCTTTTAAGTAAATTATTGTACCCAGTAGATAACAGTCGTCGAAAAGAAGTAAAATCAGAAAAAATGCGGTGATGGTCAGGAAGAGAATTCCAAGATATTACTACCAAGTAACTAAAGGAATTGATACCATAAGAAGTGGTCAATGGTTTAGGCAAACAGAGTATATTATGTCCTCCTAAAGAATAGGTGCTAGAGCGCAAGCGAAACATATCTTTTAAATATCTTGGATAATCAGAAAAATGTAGACATTTAAAATAGTAAGAATCATGTTTTGTAAACGCTTGTCCTTAAGGTTTACAGTTCCTGCCCTTTTAAGTAAATTATTGTATTCAGAGTTAAAATCCTTGAAAATAAATCGAAGAATACGTTTGTTTAAAAGATCCAATTTATCAGAATCTTTTTTATCAGAGAAATGCCACACCATAGTACAAAAATAAAAGTGAGGAAGTATAAATGCCTTATAAAGACGTAGCATGGTTTCAGTGGACATCAGTTTGCCGAACCTTGTCATAACGCTAAACTGATTGTTTACCTTTTTACATATAGAGGACACATGTTGCTTAAACGTAAGATCTTTATCAATTGTGACGCCAAAAAGTTCTACTGAGTCATTTACTGAGAAATTAAATTGATGATCAGTTTTTCCTAGTATCATCCCTTGGTGTTAGCTGGGATTTGCTATCATTCCATTGATCTCATACCAGGCATTTGCTGAACTTACCTCACGCAAGATACGCCTTTCCAAAGATTTTTTTTTTTTTTTAATAGTATCTCTTTATTGCGCCGTACTCTCCAAAGGGAGATGTTAGTCTACTTACAATAAAGTTCAATAATACAATATGAATAACATAAAACGATAACTTTACCATATCCGAATACAATACGTTGATTGAAAAGCTATTACTGCTAAATTACATTTGTGCATTGAGACTTTGATACATTAAATGAGGAACTATAACAAAAGTGAAAAAAGAAAAAGAACGTAAGGAGTATTGTTTGAAGTGTTTTGGTGAGAGTTTCACTGTTTGCAGGTGTACCACTAAGTTTTTTATTTATTTACTTTTTTATTATTTAAATTTTGTTTTTATTTTATTTTGTATTTTTTAAAGAGAGTTGAGATATTTTAACCGCATTTGTAAGGAGCTAGTTATTGACGGTATTTTCAATTAGGTCCCTTTGGTGAACTGCATTCACAAAGTCGTGGAGGACAATGGGCTTGTTGTTAAGTTTACAACTATAGATATAATAACGCATGAATAGTGTGACGTAGTCGAATTTCTTGGTGGTACTATTCTCGTTTAAGTTGGAGGTAATTCCGAATAAAAGTTCCTCCGTAGTTGGGGAGAACTGTGAATTGTACGTTGTGTTAAACCACCGAATGACTTTCTGTATGAATGATTTCGTAAAGGGACAGTGAATAAAGGTGTGATCGATTGAGTCTTTTTCCCCACAAAAGCAGCATTCTTCGTCAGTTTTAATACCATATTTGAATAGTTCTCTCTTTGTCACCACGATTCTATGAATAAACTTAAATTGAAATTCTTTTAGTTTTGTTTCTTTGCACAGCTTTCGTATTGACTTAAATATCTTTGCCCATTTTTCATCATTCAAAGAAAGTATTTCGCTCCATCTTTTAGGACCTGCCTGACCTCCAGTGTGGATTTTAGCAATTAAAAGATTATAGAAATCCCTTGATTTGGCTTTATCAAGGTTGAGCGTGAAATTTCCGTTGAGGTGAAAAAGATGATCGTTACTTGTGAAAAACTGATTATTAACTGATTCTATTTGTCTTGCTTTCGACCGTAGCCGGTCAGGTATGGCACTAATAATCTGAAAATACTGGAGGAAGTTTGTCTTGCAAGAAAACTTTCCTTTAAATTCCTGGAATGAGAGATAGCTACCATCCTCCTTCAACAAGTCTTTAATAGAAACGATTCCCTTCTCCATCCAGTTGCTGAGATAAACGGGTGTTTCATCTACTAGAATTTCTTTATTATTATACAGTACTACATCACTTTCCTGGTCGTAACCGTAAAGTATTTTTAATTCTTGAAAGAATTTGAGAATGTTCTTATAAAAGGCTGGCAATTGAGGGAAGTACTTTGTGTCGTAGTTGCATTTTAGAAGAAAATTTAAGCCCCCCTTTTTCCTGAAATAGTGGTTTGGGACAGAGCACCAATTTTTATCTCCAGCATTCAAAAGTCTAGGAATCCATGCAAGTCTCAAGGCTTTAAACATAAGATCTACATCTGTCATGCGTAGCCCACTCATAATAAAGGGCCATTCTAGAGAATCAAAAGCCTTACGAAAATCAAGAGCTATAAGAATGCCCGGAATTTTTTGCTCTTTTGTTAGGTCTAGAACGTCGCTTATAAGTCTAATGTTTTCCCCAATGTAGCGTCCTTTTACAAAGCCTGTTTGGTCTGGATGTATTAAGTTCGGCAAAACCGTTTCTAATCTTTTGGCTATTGCTTTCGCAGCGATTTTTTGATCGACATTCAGTAGGGTTATCGGTCTCCAGTTATGCAGGTCGAGTAAAGAGCTGTCTTCCTTTGGTAATAAAGTAATAATGCCCCTTCTTTGCGAGATGGTAAGTTCATTTTTCTCGTAAGCCTCGTTTAAGCATGCCAGAAGATTTTCGCCTAATAGGTCGTAGAAAAATTTATAGAATTCCACGGTGAATCCGTCTTCACCTGGCGCCTTATCACTTTGGAAAGATTCTAGTACATTTTTGCACTCATCATAACTTAGAGGACCTTCCAAGTTGTCCCGATCGTCGTCTGAAAGTTTTGGTACTTGCAAATGCTGTGTAAATTCATCGTATTCCTCTTGAGAGAATGTTTTTGCTGATGTGTACAAGTCTCTAAAGTAAACTTCAATTTGGTCGAGGATCTGTTTATCATTGATTGTAGTGGATTCATCTTCTAGGCGAAGTTCCCTTATGGTCTTTTTATTATAATTCCTTTTTTCCATATTGAAAAAATATTTTGTTGGTCGTTCGCCCTGTTCTACCCAACGACATTTCGCTCTAAACATCGCTTGCTTTCCTTTATTTTCGTACAGAGACTGAAGTTCGGATTTAAGGTTGTCATAGTGCAGCAAGATTTGATTAGTATCTGGCGAGAAAAAGTTATTACAAATAGTGTCGTCTAACTGTTCGAGCTGGCGTTTAATATCCTCTGCCCTGTCTCTGGATACTTTTGCTTTGTATTTCGCATACGAGATAGTCGAATTCCTAATTTCCATTTTGATTAGCTCCCAGGGTCGTAATGAAAAGAAGTCTGGTTAGATATTTTGTCCGTGACCCTAAACCTAAGATATTACATTCACAAAAGAGGTGTTTATACTCATGAAATAGTTCTAAGCAATTTGAAAAAAGACGAGAAAAGACAAAGATCTTTATCTTTTCTCATCTTTTTTTAAATTGCCTAGAATTATAAGATAGTTACTTACGTTAAAAAATGAAAATTTTTACAACAATAGAAATTATTTGAATTCATAGTAGTTATTCATAGTAGTCACATGAAAATTTGTTTGACAAATAAAGTAATCTCATGATTCAAGGATAACATCTGAATGATTCTCTAAGAGAAAGAGCTTTACATTGAAAAATAAAACTGCTCAGAATTTATAGATTTACAAAGGATTTTTAGCAAGAGATTATAATCTCTTGTTCTTAGCTATATACAAACATCAGCACTATACAAGCCAGACCAAAAATAAGGAAAAAGTTGTGAAATCGAACCTGTAAAAGGAAAAGAAAGTAAAAACAGAATTAGCCATTGTTATTTATAATAAAGTCTCTTAAATCAACATAATCCAAATGATTCGTGGCAAACTCATTATAGAATGGAAAGTAAGATTACAAAAAGAGAACCAAAAGCATTTCAACTGAATTAAAATACAAGTTTCCTACTTTTAATGCAGTTTGTTATTCAGGCCATGTTGGTCAAGTTAAGGATAAGATCCAGGACATTCTTTTCCCGATCTTTGTGTTCTTTGGTTTTCTTCCAACCTGCCGCAGAAAACGTTATAAAACATCACTCACCATACGATAGCAAAAAAATAAAAGATTGCATAAAAAAAACCCAGGCGTTGGTAACAGAACACTTGTTTAACATCATAAAAAAGAAAACTTAGTACTATCACATTGAAGAACTAACATAGAAACTGATTTTCACCTTTGACTTCAAACAGGTATTTAAGGTCCTGACGTAAGAACTTCAAACACTCTTTCCGGTTTTGTTGTCTGGAACTAAAAACAACATAGACGAAAGATAAGGCTTTAATACGATAAACTTTCCATTGGAAATACAATGCAAGGAATTAAAATGCTTAATAAAAAAAGGAGTGCTTATATGTGGTTAATTTAAATCATTCGTTCTGGTTATTGAATATGTATTACCATAATTTGGCATATTGACTTGTTCCCAACTATCGAGCAAGGTTTAAAACAGCTTTATAAGGATAAGATGTACTTACAGAGTGAGAAGGTCTCGCTTCCTTTCGTCAAGTTCAGAACGGAACTTATTTAGCGCTAACCAGTCAAGTGATAAGCTTTCAAACTCGGCCTCACAATCTAAAAGGGGAAATTAAAGAAGGCTGCATTTAATTTGTGTTTAGTTAGTTACATGCATCACCCTCTATTTGGCGCGACGGTATACCCGGATAACTGTTTCCAGACTTTACCTCTTCCTAGGAGAAAAACTGTTTTTCTTTAGCGTTGCGTGAGAGAAACCAAGCACTTTGAACCCCGAAAGATTCCTCTCAACTAACAGGATAGTTCGGCTGTTATTTGACGAAGGTGAACGGTTGAAAAGGTTCGAAGCTAGGGATTCAGGATAGTGGCTCTCGAAAATCACTGTTCTGCATGTTTGTAGCAAATATGTTAGTTTTTATATATTGACTCATGCAAAGGTAAAAAATAGAAAACTAACCTTCAGTGTCTACTGCTTCTTTCATCTCTAATTCCAATTTAACCATCACCTTGTGCAATGAAAGCGACTCGTGTTCGACAACCTGAATCTCTGTCTCCACATAAATAGCCAACTCAGGGAACTGATTGCTTACGATGGCAGCTAAAGAAGATATCAGAAAATACAGGTGCTTAAATAATGAAAAGGGCAGGCGAATGTATACACAGTTGATATTGAACCACTTAAATCTATTTGGTTAAGAGCAATCAAAATACAAGCAACAGTCAAGAATAAAAGTTTACTTGGGCGCAGATGGGAATGTTTCTAATGACTCTCTTCGCCGGTTCGGTGGATAAAGATGCACTGTTTCCCAATACTTTCCGCTCATTAGGATCTATTCTGCGGTATGCTTACAGAACAACTTACCACAGCTGTCTCCACCCTGGCACTCTTCCATAGCAATTACTTCCTCGGAAGGTTGTACTTGCTTGATAATTGATCTCTCGCCCACATTTGAACAATCTTTAGCAGTCGAAGCATCAAGGTTTGTTGATCCGATACTTGCAGGAACATTATCCTTGTTTGTGAAAGAGAGATCGTCAGGAGAGACCTTATCAGATGGGAATGACTGGGCCTTTGAGTCACCAGAAGCTTCTCGGTCAACCTGTTCGTCTTTTTCATTGCTGGCAGCCAAGCCTTGTAACGCAGTCTTTACATTTATCTCTTCTACTGTAGCTGTGTTCACCACAAACTGAATATCTTCCAATGAAGAAACAGACCACATGTCAGAAGTATCGGTCGACTCCAAGATTGACGAACTATTTTCCTCATCGGTATCATTGGATGGATTGTGTTCCATTTTGTATTTTTCACCATTCGATTCTTTCCGTTTTGCTCTACGCCTCTGACCACGAGTACTGGAGGGCTTGTTGCGCATGTCATCAGTATCACTGGATGAGATGTCTCCCATTTTGTATTCCTCATTCATGGATTCTCTCTGTTTTCTTCTACGCCTTTGACGACGAGTACTGGAGGGCGTCTCGCTCATCTCATCAGTATCATTAAATGGATTATTTTCCATCGGGTATTCTCCGCTATTAGAGTTCTTCCGTCTTCTTTTATGCCTTTGGCGACTAGCGCTGGAGGCCTTCCCGCTGTTCTGGGATGAGCAGTCATTATCGGTGGTACCGTCGGAATTTGCAAACGGGTTTAGATCCTTTGGATAGTGGCGCATCTCGTTTTCCTTCTTCTTAACACTTGTGGTATCACTCTTTTTTTCCAGGCTGCTTCATATTCGGTGGAGGGGGGCGAGGTGGAGCCGCCTTACGAGTTGGTGGTTGACGCGGTGGAGGTATCGGAGGAGAGGGACAGGCTGAAACAGGACGAGGTAAAACAGATTGAGATGGACTGGTATGAGAAACGGAAGGCCTCTCAGAGAGAGGCAGCAGTGGAGGTGGACCTTTCTTTTTGACCTTTGTTGGTCCTGATCTTGTTTTATTGCGGCCTCGACACGAAACCGCCTGAGAACTATTACCCTTAGTGTCAGCACCAGCCTTCGCTTCCTTCTTTTTCTCAGGTTTACCAACGACGCCTGACAATGGAGCAAGTGGAGCAGCATTGACCTTTGTGATGGCCACCTTCGAACAGGCAGCAGCACTGGTAACATCGCCATCGGGCTTTTCCTTTCGGAAACTCTTTAAGGATCTTGGACGCGACAGTCTCCTGCTTTCTTCCCTGATGGTATCTTTCTTGTCTGGGAGACTGCAAGATAATCACCAGGGTACAGTGAATTGAAATAAACAAAATGTTTCCTTAATACTCTAAAAGAGCAAGAAGTAACACTTTGACTCAATTTTTTATGAACTTGCTTTATATCTAAGCCTTCCTTGAAAATGGAGTTTCGAAAATTTGGGATCTTGTTATCTTCACATCAGTCTATCAGAGGTTTTCAGTTTCATTTTTCTGAGTCTCAATTGCTGTCATATCCCCGCGATTTCCAAAAATCATATCATTGACCTCTTTAAACTGAGATTTAGCGCGCGTCGATGAAACTAAAAAAGCGCAAGTTAAGTGGTAAATTGCTTGGAGTCATTCAGTTTTTTGTCCCAGACTTAAAAACAAACTGTTGTTTTTTTTCTTTTGCGTGTTTTCTTTTGTAACGGCTGCTTTATTCTCTTGCCGTACCAAAAGCGCAAATAGAAAAAAGAAACTCCACCTAGATCTAACATGCCTACATTTATCGGTGATCTTTCCCGAGAGTTTTCTACCTTTTTTTTCGCCACTTACCATTTGTCTTTGGCACATTCCACAGTCGGAGAAGGAACCGAAGCTCTCAATTGTAATTCTTGATGATTTTTACTTGGACTTTTTCCACGCATTTTCTTCAAAAAACTCATGATTGCTTCCTTTTGTTCAAAACGATCACATGCATTTCAGAGGAATGGAAATCTTCTGTTTATCCATTGTGATGTCATGTAGCCATAACGATAGCTTCTAATCTCATTCCCAGTGTACCGCGCCATTGTAAATAGTTTTTTTGGTTTTTCACTAGAACGAAAGCTAGGACTTGATTCAAAATAAATGATAAGTCATCATACTTCTGTATATCAAACTTCCTCAGTAACGAAAAAAACCGTAATCTTTTTATACTGATGTGCACGCCGAAATACCGTTCAGTTAAACGTGATGACGATACGTAAAGCCAATATTAGATACTAACAGAAAATCACGTAAAAACTCTGAGACATTTCAAAAAGAAATAAACTGCTTGCAGTTTACTACTTGGCCATATAGGAATGAAAATAAATGAAAAGTTTTGTTGTTCGGTTGATTTTCCTCAGAAAACCAGCATTAAAGTTGACAGCGAAGCATGGATATTACAAATGCCGTTTTTTTTAAATTGTCTTTTTATTTGCAAAATCGTTCCTAAAATACCACTTGGCCTTTTTAATTTCCCTTTTTTCATTTTTACAAGGGAGCTATAAAGTTAAAATTGTCAAATTCACCAAAGACCAGGCGCAGAAGTATGAGTTTTGGGTGTTTCTGTTTGGAATTGCAATTTTCCCATCCGTCCTGCCTTGGTAACCTTTCTTATATTCATGAGTGACGTGCGTGATCTGATCAACACTGTGGTTGACGTGTACATTTGTTTAATTTTTCTTTAACTCTTGATTATCAAAACTTTTTCGATTGCTTATTTTCAAGACTGTCAAAAGACTTTTTGAAGGCTTTTTTTACAGCCAAATGTATTTACAAGTTTATTCAAATTGATAAGTTCAGTTTATTTTTATTTACGGACTTTGAAGTCTAGCCTTTATCGGAACAGCGAGCGTTCAGGTAACTAGCTACAATAGACTTCTGTCAAAATGTTTCGACTCAAACATACCTAGATGAATAAATGGTGAGAAACCTGAAACTTGCCGTTGTGAACTGCGTTTTCAGAAAGTTGCCGAATCTTTGTAGGGTCTCACTCCTCTTTAGGCGTATCGTTCGTGTGTTTTTAGTTTTTCCAGAGATTTACTTGAGAGGAGTATCTAAAGCGTGAAATCCGTAATAACATTTATCACACTGTCAAAATACAGAAGGTAAAAACAAGAGTAGCTTAAACGTTCAAATCCTAAATATTTCCCTTGGTTGTGATATTCAAAAGTCAGTCACATGCATTTCTCAATTTGCAACTTTGGAGCCCAGGAACATCCATCTATTTCTGTAGCGAGAAGGGATTTGATATCAGGACGAGCACCAAAGGAACCAAATAGCAATATATAACCATTATTTAACACTCATTTTCCAAAATATGACAACAGAATAAAAAGAAGTCACCCAAGGGCAGCAGCAGAACTCTTTTCAGACACTGAAGAAATTGAAAGCGGCTTATCTACGACCAAGCCGTAAAAATTAGAATCTACAAGACTTATGAACTCATAAACACGAATTATCATCCACCATCAGCCAATATCATACTACCTTTTATTTTTACAATGACTACAAATGTATTCACTACCAACAGACTAAACTGAAATGTAGCCAAATCTGCCCGTGAATCCCTTTGATCGAAACTTAAGTTTGATATTAGGATGTCTATACAAGCTGATCCATATCCATTCATACGCCGCGAGAATTTCAGCACCCGAGCAACAAGCCGTTGCCTCTCTACGTACACCAAATGAATGGATATATATCAGCTTGTATAGAAATCCTAATATCAAAAGACTCTGGATGTGTGTTAACGGATCTCGAGTTAGTTATAGTCACTGGAACGATATGGAAACTAACAATTCAGGTGGAAAGGAGGATTGTGGACACGTCATGTCCATTGAGAGTCGAAGAAGATGGAATGACTGACCTTGTGCAACTCTATCTTTGTGAAATGCGCGGTAAGCCTGAGGTGGCAGCGGTAGGTGCTCGTGCTGCCAGCTAACAGAGGTTTAGCCTAGGAGCTTTCAAGTTCATTGTTGATCATTCATCTGCTTTCGTTCGCTGTCAAGTGGTTCTAAGCAATGCAACTTCCCCAGGCTCCCGGTGCACAAAGAAATGTTCATCAAGCAACTGAAGAAAAACGTACGGTTGCTGATGACGAGCACAGGCCCTATCATTCTCTCACTTGGCTAGCAAGACAAAAAGCGCAACTGCTCTGATTCTTGTAGGTATACTAGCTTTAGTATGTTACACACACGAGGAAGTAACAAACCCGAAAGCCTCGTTCCCAGGGTCTTTTTTCTTCGTCTCTCGAGAGAGGAAGAGAGGTTGGGAAAGAGGATGTAGACTCGATAGCTAACACTGTTTGGGAAATTAGCCTGCCCCCCACCCCTTACTGTAAGTTGCAGATGCTATTCACTTTTCGGTGAGGGGGACAGGATCAGAGTATCCAGCTTCCCGTACCACGTTCTCCTGCCTCCCGTACTTTTGTAAGTTGCAGATGTCATTCACATTTCGGTGAGGGGTGACAGGGGGGTCAGAGTCTCCCGCTTCCTGTACCACGTTCTCCCGCCTCCCATACTTTTGTGCCCCTTTGCCTCCCGACTCCCACCCTTGATTGTGTTGCTCCCGTCTTCAGGTTAATCGATCATTAACTTTCAAACTGAGCCAAAACTTAACATTCTTGTTCATCTTCTGGCCTTTGTTTTGGCGGGAGGATCATCGGACCGATGAAAGTTATTACAGGTCAGTTTTCTTAATTAAACTAAGTTTAACCTAGTTATCACAGTTTGACCATCGCGTCTGACATCTCGTTATAAAGACGAAATTCTCAGTCCTCTGTGTGATGTAATAGCTATTGCAATTTAATATAGGCTTTTCCATGCATTTAGGAATACCATATCAAAAGCAATTATAAAAATCAAGAGCCAGACGTAACTTTTACAGTTTGCTTCTCCTGAATCCGTACTTGCTCTCCCTTTTTGACGTAAGTAACTTGTCGTAGCTAGTCGTGAGCAAATAAAAAAGCTGACTCCAAAGGATGATTTAAATCCCTGCACATCAATTACTGAACCGTTTGCATTTTGAGTGTTCCGTTTAACTGCTAGTGAAGCACGATTGAACATTCGTAGTCGGCTTATCATCAGATTTGCTCAGTAGGTTGAAATCTTATTTAAACTTCTGCGGAAAGTTTTAAGTTTGCACCAGGAGGCAAAATCTTCAGTAATTTGGGATGTGCACTCGTGCGGAGCGAGCTCCTAAGGTCTTCCATGAACGGATTTTTCGCTGCCACACCGAAAAATACTGAGGCCGATTAATGTAGTCTTTGACGACATTTCACTTGAACTTGAATCGCTCTCTTTGCTGAAGATTTTCGACAGCTACAACTTACCAGACGTGTACATGTGTCATGTGTCATGGTATCTCATGACCTAAGACGTAATTGAAGGGATTTCCAAATTCACCGGAAGTAATGCTGTTTTTCCAGCCCGAGTACAAATTTACGTTTTCTTGCTTTCAAAATTTCTTTTAAGCACTGGTGATATTTAATGGACATTTCAAAACTTTGCCAGTTAAGTGTTTTTGATTGAATAATACTCAGTAATAAACAGCAAACTATCTCCTTCTTTATTTCTGCTCCCGCTTCCCGCCCTCTCCCGCCCCCTGTTCTCCTGGGCTCCTGCCCCCTGTCCCCCTCAACGTTTGGAGGTGGTAGAATTAGCAACCAGGCGATTTTAATACCATGATAACACAGTTACGCAAATTTTTTTACCGTCTATGTTTATGATTTTCCTTCTTTTAAAATCTTGCACAACAGTTCTAACCTGTGAAGTGGGGTGAAAGCTCTGAGTGGATAGTGACCTGTGTATCGTATGGTACCATACATATCCTGATTATCACATTACTTGTTATCAGAATTGATCGACCAACAGGAGGCTCACAGCACAAACTGTGTATCTGAGCTCTCCAAGTACCAAGTCGACACATGACAAGTGAATTAAGCTGGTTGTCTTGCGATCGAAAAGTTATTGTTATATTTAATGTCATAACCATTATTTCTTTGGTTTGTTTCTTTGACACTTGCGTCAAGATCTCTTCAATCTTAACCGGCTAAGGTAATTTTAAAACGGGACGATAGTCATCTTGTAAAACATAATCAGCCCGGCTCATCTAATAGTTCCTACATATCTCTCTTATTAAGTTGTGGTACTACATTTGGGACGAGTTTTCTGGCCCAATCACTGAGGATGGTGAGGTAAAACTTTCGCAATCACGGATCACTTTGATTTCGACACTCAATCGAAATGACCTCATGAACACAACAATGATCATCACATACTTTACAACAACAAATTTTATTAATACTTAACTTAAAGGTTTTTCTTTTCATACTTTGAAGCCACTGTATAATTATCTCAAAACCAACATTCATAAAAAACATTAAAAAACAATATGATAAGTAGCCAACAAATAATTACAGATTTTTCATACTTTGAAGCTGCTGCCAAATGATCTCAGTAGTAATGTCCATACAAAAGTACTACAAATTAAAAGAAACCATCCAATAATAACAGGAAGTTATGAGCATAAACTTTTAACTGTTTTTTTTATTTCAGAGCCACTGCATAATGACCTCAATACCAATGTCAGTACAAGAGTGTTACAAATAAAATGTTAAGCAACAAAGAAAAAAACTTCATGTGTGATTGACAGAAAAGACTTCAACTGCACCAAGAAAGAGTTTCAAGCTTAAATTAATGAGAAGGACTGACATGTCACAGATTTGGAAGGTCAAGTGGAATCGATTATGTCATTATTTCTGTTAGGTTAAGTTCTGAATATATATTGAAGTCACTCTGATTGTCTCTCAGTCTCCATTACAATGTGTTCCCCAACATCAGCACCAATACTGATTCACTTATATACCAAGATGACACATTTGCACATGTAACCACTTGGCATGACTGTTGACATTTGCTTTGCTTTACCTCAAAAATCTTCAAGAAGTAAACAAAAAGTTTTTTCTTCATTTTTAGGCAAGTTATATTGACAAGAGAGTATTAGGTCTTTTACTTGTGTGTTACTATTATTTATTATTATCATTTATTATTTTGAATAGTAGATCTTTTGAAAATAAGAAAAATAATTTGGAATATGTTACTTTAACAGTGGCTTCATGAATATTGCAGGAAAAAAGTGTTTTTGTACAGATGATAAACTTCACAAACCATAAGGTGAGCTAGTTACAAGTATTCCTTCAATTAAGACAGGAGATGTGTCTTATCAAAACCACTTAAAGTACATCATTTCAAAATAAGGAAAAGGATTTGGAAAGTGCTGTTATTACAACTTACAGTGGCTTCATAAAAACTGCAGGAAAAAATTAATTCTTAAAAATTTAAATCCCATTAAAAGATTGAAACAAGAATGCACCATGACCTGTTTACACAACATATTTTGGACTATTGACAAAGGATTATTTACAAAGTGGAGAGAAAATGTTTCATCAAAAGAATTTTTCTTTCTGAATATAGAGCACTCAATATCATATATCATTTTTAGAAAAATCATACTTAAGATACTGTTATAAATGAACTTATTAAAGAACAATTTGTTTGAAAAAAGAGCAGCAGCATGTTCTTACTAAAAGGCAATTCTTGCCTTAATTTCTTCACAAGAATCCGAAACACAAATGACCAATATTCAAAAATAGTAGATGGATTTTCATTCATTCTGAAATGCAAAAAAGAAAATAAACCAACATAAGAACATCTGCACCACTTCATATGACAGAATTATAGACAGTATGTTTTATTGCTAGATTGTAGTAATCAAAAACACTGAAAATTAAATTAGCTATAAGCCTTGAATTTCAGCTAATTAAGATATAATATTGACTGCAATAATATGAAGTGTTAGAGCCACAATTAATAACTTGCATTTCAAATTTAGGCATGAAGGCTCCATTGGCGAATTGCAGTAATGAGTCCAGCAACTCTTTTTTCATGAGCTTTGTTCTCATCTGTTTTCCTCCACCCTAAAATCAAAATACAAAACATTCTTTCCTTCATCTACATTTTGGTTTATGCCTTTGGCCCTGAAGAGTGAATAGCATCTAATTTCTCTTTAGAATATTACAAGGATAAAGGAAATGATCACTATGTAAAGAAACTCAAGGTTGTTAAACAAATTCACCTGTCAGCACCTTAGGAAATGTAAACACAACACTTTGGAGTATTTATATATATACAGAATGATGTTAGGGTGTAAAGGGTTAAGAATCAAGGTTCACTAAACCAGTCCCAATAACACT
The DNA here is from genome assembly GCF_964200805.1 of Pocillopora damicornis. Classification (NCBI taxonomy): domain Eukaryota; kingdom Metazoa; phylum Cnidaria; class Anthozoa; order Scleractinia; family Pocilloporidae; genus Pocillopora; species Pocillopora damicornis. Next base: position 13,133,533 of record NC_142678.1, read on the forward strand.
AAACTGAGAAACTAAGAAAAAGGAGGAGAAACAACTGAATACTTACCTTCCACTTCTGAAAGGCGTCTCAAATCTGAACACAGCAAGTTAAGACAATTTTCAATGTTTTTTCCTTTGTCACTATATTGGCGAAAGGAAAACAGAAAATCAAGCAAGTCTGCCTCAAGCTTAATACAACCTTTAGTTAAGCAGAACCACTACAGTCTCTGAAAAATCCAAATAAATAACAAAGACAAACAGTGGAACTTCTCGATCTGTAAGTCAAACATTATTCAATCCATTGCTCACATTTTTTTATTATTAACAATCATAAAAATGAATCCAGATGAACTAATTAAGCAATATATGATAGATAGATCAGTTATCCATATCAAAGGCAGTTGGTAAACATATATAGGCACCTGTGCAGAGTTTTTGTATAATGGATTACAATGTAAGACTACATTTTAGGTCATAATGGACATTTCGTTTCTAAAATAAGTCTTTATTACTTACAGGGCAAGAAGGTCGTCTTTTCTTTTCATCACTTTGGAATGGAAGATATCCAATATAAGCCAGCCTTGGTTTAAGCTTTCAAACTCTTCTTTGTGGTCTACAGACAAAAAGTAAACAAATACATTGTATAAGCTGTGTAAGTTAAGCATGGCTTATAACACCTGAAATAAGTGTAAAAACTTGCAGTATCTCTAGTTTGGGGATTACCTGTTTTTTAATATTTTTAATGCTTTCACTCCTGAGAATGATCAAGACAGAATTTATCCTTACAATATCAAAACAATATAAAGCAGGCTATAAGTCCATTCAATACCAAATTTACCGACCTAATATCATAAGAATTGTACTGCAAACAGTAAAGAGAATTATTTATAAGATCCTGGAGTAAAAGATTTATAACTCATTAGTGGGGAAAAGAACTTAACATAAGTTTTTTAACGAAGGAATGCCTGCTCTGAAATTTGACTCAACAAGTGAATGCAACATATTAATTGTATGATTTGAAATTCCAAGCTATTTCACATTATCATTTTGGAAATGGATCACCCACCTGATGACATGGCTCTCTGCATTTCAAGTTTTACTTTTGAGCAGACTTCTTCCAAAGACAATAATTCATCTTGAACAAGCTTCAGTTCCTCTTCAATATAACAGGCCAACTCTGAGTGAAGCTGGCTTCCACTTGAGGCTAAACAAAAAAGTTGCCATCAAAAATCAACAAAAATAGTTGTAATTCAGAATAAAAAAAAGTAAAGTTATGATTTTTATTTACTGCTTGTAGATCAAAGTTCCAAGGAGTCTTACAATAAAATTGTTTGATTGAAAATAAATCAGATCAAACAAGAGAAAAGTAATCAAATTTAAGCCCCTTTCCATTTGGAATAGGAGGCTGAGAAACAAAACAGAACTTACGTGAATTTTCATCTCTCTTGGGAATGCACTTCTCTTTTGTTGCAACTTCATCTTCCTCGATGAAAACTGTTTCTCTGTAAAAAGTTTCTGAGGACAACACAGGCAAGGAGTCCAGTGCTTCTTCATCATGTACAACAAGATGTAATACCTCAGGCTGTTCATCAATTTGAAACCTGACAGTTTTATGAAGGTTCCTTTTACTCTGCACCCCTTTTTTCTCTTCACTCTCTGATGGCAGTCCCTGGTTAGCAGATGTGTGTGGTTATGGTGATGCAGGGCTAAGATGTGCATGATGAGGTGAAGACTGCCTCGTGACTTTTCCTGTCCCCACTTTGGTATTACTTCTAGGTGAGGGATTCACCTGAGCTTCAGCATTTGGGAAGATGCCACCTTGTTGTTCAATAGTTTCTTTAGCTTCCCCAACAGCAATGTTTGTACCACTTGAGCAGCCAACTTCATTGTTTTTATCTTTCTTTCTGTCTTCCTCAGTGGCAATGTCTGTATTACTTGAGCAGCTACGTTTCCTGCGCCTTCTTTTTTTCAAAGATTTATACTTGGCTGTCTTTCCCTCAGCTTTTCTTCTTGCTTGTTCCTCCCTGACCTCCTGTATTATCTCTTCCCATATCTCTTCATCTGTGGGACTGTAAAGGTAATGCAAAAGAGTTAATGGAATTTCACAATACAATTACTTTTAGACAAAACAAATAATAATTGCATGAATAAAAACCATTGAGCAAGTAAACTTTTATATTTTATATATTAGTGGACCCTCGTGCTAATGCAGCAAAAATGATAATATCTCACTTTGAAAGTTTACTGATCAAATTCATGGATCTAAAATAACATTATCATAGTAACTGACTTTTAATTGCCAAACATAAGCTGGATGATCATTACAATAACTAGCTATGGAAATTAATGAAGAATACTCACTGAATGACTCCATCATCTTCCTGGATAATCCATGATAATTCAAACTCAATTTTACCAGAAACAACTTTCCTGATTGCTGGCTTAAGGGTGACAGTAACATCCACTTTTTCAGGCATCTCTGTAATGTAATTGCTGATATCAATACAGCCAGTGGCCAGAAGCTGGTGATGACCACTGGGGAACAGCTAATGATTTCAAAAGAAGCAAGAGGAAGATGAACAGTTTTCAGATTTACTCCAAACTGCGTGGAGTGGAAATAATATCAAACGCAAAGAGCAACTACATGCTCATGTAAAATTGAAAAGGGAAAAGCTTACATTACAGATGTAAATATTCCACTGCTTTTCTTGATATTCTGTCATTTCATCCTCTGGGTTCTACAAATACAAATAAACATTGTTTTAAAATAAAGAAACAAACTTGATAACAACAATATTAGGGACCTTGAACAAACCATGAGAATGATGGAAACAAAGATGTGACAAAACAAAAGACCAAATGAGCAGAACAATAGCTAAACACTAGCGTTTAGAATTTTTTTTTATGTTAAAGCTGTCCTTGGCCAAACAACAACGTGAAGTAATCAAATTTAGCATGGTCTGTGTACAGGAACACTGACAGAAAATTATTTCAGTTTCAATATGGAACTCAATATGGCTCACACACATTATGCAGAGGTTGAGATGTGGCACTGTTAGAGACAGTAAAAACATTCATGTGACCATCCAGGAAATTCCGAACAAAAATATAGATTTATTTTTTAATCAATTTGTCTTCCTTGGTATCTTTCTCCTGACTGACTTTAAGCCATATTAAAAACCTTGTGGCTTCAATAAATCTTCACAACGAAAGATGGACTGTTTTTATTTCAAAACTTCTTAAAACGTAACGCAAATTGAATCGGAGGAAGCAGCAAGCCTGAGAAAAAAACAAGGAAGGCTTCAGTAAGTAGGTATAACGTGTTTACGTAAACGATGGTTTCAAAAAGTTGGCCAAGAATTCCGCACTTCCCCATAGTTCATTATGCATAGAGCTCTTGGATAAAGAAAACTATGACGAAAGCAAGCCTTTTGGACCAAAATTTCGTTTCCGAATGCTGTGGCACTTTACGGAAATCTGTCACCATATTTGTACTTCAGGATGCCTTTGTTTGAAACTTACCTTGAGGAGAGTAAGTTTACTATCTACTGGATCAGGCTCAGGCCAAAAATGAACACCACGATAACCATTTTTAACACCTCCAAACCATGCTACAGGCTGAGAGAAAAATTATTTGGAAGAAATATTTCTTTCACTCAAACTGACGATTCAGAAATTAATAACGTTTAATGAGCTAAGAGAGAAAGGTACGAGATCCAAAGTCTAAGTTGACTACCTTTGTACTGTATTTCGCTTTCCTTTTTTTCCAAAAAACTGCAAGCTTGCGGGGATACCTAATTGAGGAAGAAAACACGAATGTCAGCAAACTGTGAAAAAGTTGCCATAGTTAACCATATTTCTGTTCAGTACGGATTCTACCCTTGTATAAGCGATTGGCGTTTTACGATTCAAGGGCTGAGATGCGCTTACATCTTTTGTTATTTTGGAATACGACAAAGGCAAAGAAGTACATGGTATCTTCAAGGCGGCCGCCATGATGTCTTTATGCCAAGACTGGTAACTAGTAAAACGTACCCCCCCTCCCCCCCGCTGTCAATAAGTGACCGTTATCAAAAACTTTCTCTTGCAGCACCGCCATTAAAAATACCAATTAGCTTAGTATTTGTTTTTCACCGAGTCTTGCAACTTCAAAGAGCAAACAATATTCAGTTTGGGGAGAGACCCTTTGTTTCTGTTGCTTAAGTCTCACGCGGTATTCAACAGTGAAATCGAACTCAACCAAATTCTAGAACGCATATTTTTGTCCTCAATTCAATTAATCATAGTGAAATTTATATTATTTCCGAAATTGCATGCTTCGTCAGAGTTTAACTTTTGATCATTTTCTAATCAGAAAAGTAAAAAAGAATTTGACTTTAGTGAGACAAGCAGCTTCGAAGACTAAACTCTTAATAGAAAAGAGAGGAAGAAAATACTTTATCGTGTCCCTTACCACTTTTTCTTGCGTAATTCAACATTCAATAGTGAAACAGATGCTGTGATCAAAAAATTATCAGCTCTTTCTTTTTCCCGATGGAAAGGTATGAGAACACAAGCCATTACTGCTTCTCACAAAATCTCTCAGATGAACTCCAAGGATCTCTGCTTCGTTCATTGTGATGTCATGTTGCCATGAAAATAATTGCTTCGAATGCGTTGCGCGCGCTCAGTGAACTACATTAGAGTGGTTTAGCAAGAGGGCGGGAACGTCATTTCAGAACAGCGCTTGCAGCAAAAATGCCGAGAAAAAACTGGGTCGAGAACGCCGTCGCGTTTTGTTGAAAAGTGACTTAGCAGTCGTTTCAACGAACCGTCCACGTTATATTTGTTCTTGAATATCCTAACCTTGGCTCTTAAGGATCATCATTAGCTTTGAATTTTCTGTTTCATAGACTACTTGAAGGCCAACGAAATTATCCTCTTTGAGAGTGTAACAAACAAAAACCGAGGACAGTTTACTACAAGTGAGTTGTTAATATGAATCCACATGGGCGATTAAACTTTGAAATTATTTCATTCCAGTTAAGTCTCGAGTCTGCAGATTCATCTATCAAATTTTGAAGCCCTCTAAATATCTTCTTTTCTATGATCTGTATCGCTGTCATTTCGTTTCGTGCTTCTAGATTTCAGCACTACTCGTTTTTCTTCAAAATTTTGTTAAATATAATTTGGAGTTGAAATCGTCGCCGTTTTTTCCCTTGTTTACTGAATATTCTTCTCAATCATGACAGTACACCTCTTTTAAGCACCACCTTCTTAGAGTTGCAATGCATTTTGAACGGAGTTGTCAGGAGTTGTGGCGAAAACATGTAGAGATCAAGCGACCCAACGATGGAGTTGTTTACAATCAGTTCCCGTTTAACCATGAACGAATGAAATGCACTCAAACTAGTCACCAACGAAACGGTTAGACTGAGGAATCAGAATTCGTTCCTGTTTTATTTTGTTTTTGTTTAATTTAATTTTTTAACGAATAAAGTCGTTCAAGACTGAATCAAATCAATAGATTTAGAAAGCCGTGCCGAAATCAAGTTGATTGTTATTTTATTTCGTAGGTGACTTTCTTGTCTAAGTTTTCACCGGCGCTGATCAAAACTAAAGACATAAAATAGCGCAAACCCGAGCTATTCTCAATTTTTTTTTTTTAATCTCTGACTTCAAATAGCAGAACACTTTTTAATCACGGTTAAAACGACAATGACAACAAATATCACTGAATAATAAAGCAGGTAACCTTCGTGTTGTTTCATTTTGATAAACTTCAACATGAAGCAAGTTTAATTTATTGATGAATTAATTCACGATAAAATGAACAGTACCCGTTCTTAGAGTTTTCATACATGGTTCAAGAAATGTATCAAAAAAAAAGCCCTTACGTTGCTTAAAGCCACGCGCAATTACAAAAGGTAACTGAGCCCTAAAATCAGATTGCTTGCTGACGATCGTGTTTCCTTTCGGGAATCCAGAATAAATGTCGCAGATTCACCGAACAAAACAAAGAAAGGAACCTGGTTATCCTGGAAATGAGTTCTGAAATCATTCCAACCAGCATTATCTCGTTTATAAGTGCACAATTAATGCAAATCCTAGGCGTTTTGATCACGACGGGAAAACTAGCGTAACGACGTTCTGAACTTGATGGGGAGAACGGCAACGCTAACACCGGAAGTTGAAATAGAGTCGTGTTCGGATTATCTGCGCGCTTTCCCGTTCTGAAATGACGTTCCTGTCCTCTTGCTAAACCACTCTATTGACTGAAATTTCTCCATAACAGTTGAAGTAGAAGTAGCCACTCTATTGACTTGAAATTTCTCCATAACAGTTGAAGTAGAAGTAGCTAAATGAGAAAAATAGTTGCATTTGGGAAAAAAAATGTCCGCCTCTTTACATTTCCTCACTCGTGTACCATTATGGCTTTAAAGTCGATTCATAACGATTTAGGTAATTGTATTTTTTGTGTTTTCTTCCTATTTATTCATAGAGGAAACATTTAACAGTCAGCTGATACAAGGCTGACACTTTGGTTGAAAGAAGGCGTGCATTAGTACCCCCTTCCCCTTGCCTCTCCCCCTTCCGATCTGACCATCTCGTTTGAACAAACCAAATTCTTACAGTGTACGGAGAGATGTGAGGTGTGATAACAATACTGAACAAGCTGCAATCCTAGCCATAATAGTTTAAACTTTTTCCCCTTCCCACCTTAGACCGCCCTAAAAATACAATTAAAGACAGAATCACAAACTGGACAACGAAAGGTAGGTTAGTGTTTTGATAAAGCTTCATTAGGGTTTCAAGTTGACTATTAACTTACGCTCAAGGAGGACTGGAGTGAAATCTGTTGTCATTGTACTAGTCAAGAACTTTTGATATCCTATGCTTGTCTGCTGTCAAGAAGTTACATCCATGGGGAGCTCAACAAGCTCGAGCGATACCAAAACTGTTTTTACTTTATCTAAGGGCGTAAAACGAATTTTTCAGATGAGCTGCGAACGTTCCTGTGATTATAATTCTCACTAAGTGATATTTTAACACTAGAGGCACTGAGTGAGAACTTGTCAATACGATAGCAATTTTGTTTTACTCCGGTGATACAAGGACGCCCTTACAAATAGCTCTTACTACTAAGCTCGTAGCTACGCCGCAATTTGGAATAATGAATAAAATGAATAAAATGTGGTTATTCCTATTTAGCTGTTGCTTAATAGGATTTTTTTTTGAGTAATAAAAAGTTTAGTTCTTTGCCATGTCAACGGTTTGGCTTTTTTAATAATCGTCCACCCTTTCAATTGAGTTCTTGTCGATCTGAGCTAGGCCAGTTGACCATGTAAACCGGTCACAACTGGAAAAAAATGGCTACAATTCTCATCAAAACCGTAAAAACAAGGTCATGAATCGTTAAAATCTGAAATGCCTATGAGGGTAACAGTCTGAACCGAGGTGAGGGTATGGTGACTAATGGGAATAATGAAACTTGAGAAATTGCTTTTTTATTGACAAATCAACAGCAAAAGAGTGAGAAGACGGACTTTATGAAAGACTTGAGAAAAGTCGTGTCTTTTTTTCATTTACATTTATTTACAATTATTACAAATCAAAATAAAATAAGGAAATAGCGAAAAAAATCGCAATGAAAAATAGGCAACTCAATATGTTCTCAATTGAATCAAAAATGATCTCGTGTCAATTTGAAAGAAAAAAACTAAGGCGATTACGTTACTCCTTTCCCTGGTGAAGTAATGGCGTGACGTTATACTCAATGAGTCCCAGTCTCCTTGTCTTAGCATTCGGTTAATCATCAGCACTGATATGGATTGATCGCAAAGAAAAGTGACGCATGCAGCCAGAAAGCCACCCAACATAACCCACAGCGTTCGAATCGCTGTTGATACAGGTGGAGGAAAAGGGCAATGTCATTCAAAAAGAAAAAAAGGAAGGAAAAACGAAAGAAAGAAGGAAAAGGAAACGAAAACAACCCAAAATAATAAAAGAGGAGAAAAAAAGGATGAGAAAATTGCAAAAAGAGATTCCGAACCCAAAGTACAAAATACCTAAAAAAACCTAAGTTAAAATTGAAAATATGGGCTAACTTAAAAATGATAAAGTACCTAGAAATATTTAACCTACCCACCTAAAATCAAACAAAAAGCGGAAAAAAAACAGACAAAGAAAAGAGAAGTACGAACAAAAAGAAAGTGTGCAGTGCCAAAGGTGAAGTATTCAGTTACGTGCAGTGATCTTGTAACTGCTTACGTCACTTTCATTACAAATGATTCTATATCAGCGCATCTGATTGGAAGAAAACAAAGCCATTGAATTGAAATACGTAAACTATGACTTTACCTTAGATCTATCTACCTTCACCTTTGGAATAAAACGTAATCAAAATAAAAGACAACAGGGTCGTAATAAAAAGAAGGCTGGTTAGATCTTTTGTCCGTGACTCTGAACTTAAGATATTACATTCACAAAAGAGGTGTTTATACTCATGAAATAGTTCTGAGCAATTAAAAAAAAAGATGAAAATTTTTACGACAATAGAAATTATTTGAATTCATAGTAGTTATTCATAGTAGTCATATGAAAATGTGTTTGACAAATAAAGTAATCTCATGATTCAAGGATAATATCTGAATGATTCGCTAAGAGAAAGGATTTTACATTGAAAAATGAAACTACTCAGAATTCATAGATTTACAAAGGATTTTTATCAAGAGATAATAATCTCTTGTTCTTAGCCATATACAAACATGTTACCATACAAGCCAGACCAGAAATAAAGAAAAAGTTGTGAAATCGAAACTGCAAAAAGAAAAGAAAAGTAAAAACAGGATTAGCCATTGTTATTTATAATAAAGTCTCTTAAATCAACATAACCCTAATGATTCGTGGCAAACTCATTATAGAATACAAGGTAAGATTACAAGAAGAGAACCAAAAGCATTTCAACTGAATTAAAATGCAAGTTTCCTACTTTTAATGCAGTTTGTTATTCAGGCCATGTTGGTCAAGTTGAGGATAAGATCCAGGACATTCTTTTCCTGATCTTTGTGTTCCCTGGTTTTCTTCCAACCTGCCGCAGAAAACGTTATAAAACATCACTCACCATATGATAACAGACAAATAAAGGATTGCATAAAAAAAACCCAGGCGTTGGTAACAGAACACTTGTTTAACATCATACAAAAAAAAATTTAGCATTATCACATTGAAGAAATAACGAAACTGATTCTCACCTTTGACTTCAAACAGGTATTTAAGGTCCTGACGTAAGAATTTCAAACACTCCTTCCGGTTTTCTTGTCTGGAACTAAAAACAACAGTGACGAAAGATAAGGCTTTAATATGATAACCTTTCAAATGGAAATACAATACAAAGAATTAAAATGCTTAATGAAAAAAGGAGTGCTTATATCAATGGTTAATTTAAATCATTTGTTCTGGCTATTGAATATGTATTACCATAATTTGGCATATTGACTTGTTCCCAACTATCGAGCAAGGTTTAAAACAGCTTTATAAGGATAAGATGTACTTACAGAGTAAGAAGGTCTTGTTTCCTTTCGTCAAGTTCAGAACGGAACTTATTTAGCGCTAACCAGTCAAGTGATAAGCTTTCAAACTCAGCCTCACAATCTATAAGGGGTAAATTAAAGAAGGCTGCATTTAATTTGTGTTTTGTAAGTTTTTAATTTGTGTTTAGGCGCGACGGTATACCCGGATAATTTAATTTGTGTTTAGTTAGTTACACATGCATCTTCCTCTATTAAGCGCGACGGTATACCCGGAAAGTGAACAGTTGTAAAGGTTCGAAGCTAGGGATTCAGGATAGTGGCTTTCGAAAATCACTGTTCTGCACGTTTGTAGCAAATATGTTAGTTTTTATATTTTGACTCATGTGAAGGTAAAAAATAGGAAACTAACCTTCAGTGTCCATTGCTTCTTTCATCTCTAGTTCCAATTTAACCATCACCTTGTGCAATGAAAGCATCTCGTGTTCGACAACCTTAATCTCTGTCTCCATATAAATGGCCAACTCAGGGAACTGATTGCTTACGATGGCAGCTAAAGAAGATTTCAGAAAATACACGTGCTTAAATAATGAAAAGAGCAGGCGAATGTATACACATTCTGATGAAGTTGATATTGAACCAATCAAATCTATTTGGTTAAGAGCAATCAAAGTACTAGCAACAGTCGGGAATGAAGGTGGCGGCTGTGGCGCAGATGGGAATGTTTCTAATGAATCTCTTCGCTGGTTCGGTGGATGAAGATGCACTGTTTTACAATACTTTCCGCTCATTAGGATCTATTCTGTGGTATGCTTACAGAACAACTTACCACAGCTGTCTCCACCCTGGCACTCTTCCATGGCAATTACTTCCTCGGAAGGTTGTACTTGACTCATAATTGATCTCTCGCCCACATTTGAACAATCTTTAGCAGTCGAAGCATCAAGGTTTGTTGATCCGATACTTGCAGGAACATTATCCTTGTTTGTGAAAGGGAGATCGCCAGGAGAGACCTTATCAGATGGGAATGACTGGGCCTTTGAGTCACCAGAAGCTTCTCGGTCAACCTGTTCGTCTTTTTCATTGCTGGCAGCCAAGCCTTGTAATGCAGTCTTTACATTTATCTCTTCTACTGTAGCTGTGTTCACCACAAACTGAATATCTTCCAATGAAGAAACAGACCACATGTCAGAAGTATCGGTCGACTCCAAGATTGACGAACTATTTTCCTCATCGGTATCATTGGATGGATTGTGTTCCATTTTGTATTTTTCACCATTCGATTCTTTCCGTTTTGTTCTACGCCTTTGACCACGAGTATTAGAGGGCTTGTTGCGCATGTCATCAGTATCACTGGATGAGATGTCTCCCATTTTGTATTCCTCATTCATGGATTCTCTCTGTTTTCTTCTACGCCTTTGACGACGAGTACTGGAGGGCGTCTCGCTCATCTCATCAGTATCATTAAATGGATTATTTTCCATCGGGTATTCTCCACTTTTACAGTTCTTCCGTCTTCTTTTATGCCTTTGGCGACTAGCACTGGAGGCCTTCCCGCTGTTCTGGGACGAGCAGTCATTATCGGTGGTACCGTTGGAACTTGCAAACGGGTTTAGATCCTTTGGATAGTGGCGCATCTCGTTTTCCTTCTTCTTAACACTTGTGGTATCACTCTTTTTTCCAGGCTCCTTCATGTTCGGTAGAGGGGGGCGAGGTGGAGCCGCCTTACGAGTTCGTGGTTGACGCGGTGGAGGTATCGGAGGAGAGGGACGGGCTGAAACAGGACGAGGTAAACCAGATTGAGATGGACTGGTATGAGAAACGGAAGGCCTCTTAGAGGGAGGCAGCGGTGGAGGTGGAGCTTTCCTTTTGACCTTTGTTGGTCCTGATCTTGTTTTATTGCGGCCTCGACACGAAACCGCCTGAGAACTATTACCCTTAGTGTCAGCACCAGCTTTCACTTCCTTCTTTTTCTCATGGTTACCAAAGACGCCTGACAATGGAGCAAGTGGAGCAGCATTGACCTTTGTGGTGGCTACCTTCGAACAGGCAGCAGCAGTGGTAACATCGCCATCGCGCTTTTCCTTTTGGAAACTCTTTAAAGATCTTGGACGCGACAGTCTCCTACTTTCTTCCCTGATGGAATCTTTCTTGTCTGGGAGACTGCAAGATAATCACCAGGGTACAGTGACTTCAAGTCATCAAAATGTTTCCTTAATACTCTAAAAGAGCAAGAAGTAACACTTTGACTCAATTTTTTATGAACTTGCTTTATATCTAAGCCTTCCTTGAAAATGGAGTTTCGAAAATTTGGGATCTTGTTATCTTCACATCAGTCTATCAGAGGTTTTCAGTTTCATTTTTCTGAGTCTCAATTGCCGTCATATCACCGCGATTTCCAAAAATAATTTCATTGGGCTCTTTAAACGGAGATTTAGCGCGCGTCGATGAAACTAAAAAATCGCAAGTTAAGTGGTAAATTGCTTGGAGTCATTCAGTTTTTGTCCCAGACTCAAAAACAAACTGTTCGTTTTTTTTTCTTTTGCTGGCGTGTTTTCGTTTGTAACGGCTGCTTTATTCTCTTGCCGTACCAAAAGCGCAAATAGGAAAAAAAACTTCACCTAAATCTAACATGCCTACATTTATCGGTGATCTTTCCCGATGAGTTTTCTACTCTTTTTTGCTCCACTTACCATTTGTCTTTGGCACATTCCACAGTCGGAGAACGAACCGAAGCTCTCAATTGTAATTCTTGATGATTTTTACTTGGACTTTTTTCACGCATTTTCTTCAAAAAACTCATGATTGTTTCCTTTTGTTGAAAACGATCACATGCGTTTCAGAGGAATGAAAATCTTCTGTTTATCCATTGTGATGTCATGTAGCCATGACGATAGCTTCTAGTCTCATTTCCAGCGTACCACGCCACTGTAAATAGTTCTTTTGATTTTTCACAGGAACGAAAGCTATGACTTGATTCAAAATAAAAGATACGTCGTCATACTTCTTTATATCAAGCTTCCTCCGTAACGAAAAAAGCCGCAATTATTTTATACTGATGTGCACGCCGAAATACCGTTCAGTTAAGCGTGATGACAATGCGTAAAGCCAATATTAGATACTAACAGAAAATCACGTAAAAACTCTGAGACGTTTCAAAAATAAATAAACTGCTTGCAGTTTACTAGTTGGCCATATAGGAATGAAAATAAATGAAAAGTTTTGTTGTTCGGTTGATTTTCCTCGGAAAACCAGCATTAAATTTGACAGCGAAGTGAATCTAGCATGGATATTACAAATGCCGTTTATTTTTAATTGTCTTTTTATTTGCAAAATCGTTCCTAAAATACCACTTGGCCTTTTTAATTTCACTTTTTTATTTTTACAAGGGAGCTATAAAGTTAAAATTGTCAAATTCACCAAAGACCAGGCGCAGAAGTGTGAGTTTTGGGTGTTCCTTTTTGGAATTGCCGATGATTTTCCCATCCGTCCTGCCTTAGTAACCTTTCTTATATTCATGCGTGACGTGCGTGATCTGATCAACACTGTGGTAGACGTGTACATTTGTTTAATTTTTCTTTAACTTTTGATTATCAAAACTTTTTCGATTGCTTATTTTCAAGACTGTCAAAAGACTTTTTGAAGGCTTTTTTTTACAGCCAAATGTATTTATAAGTTTATTCAAATTGATAAGTTCAATTTATTTTTATTTACGGACTTTGAAGTCTAGCCTCTATCGGAACAGCGAGCGTTCAGGTAACTAGCTACAATAGACTTCGGTCAAAATGTTTCGACTCAAACATACCTAAATGAATAAATGGTGAGAAACCGGAAACTTGCCGTTGTGAACTGCGTTTTCAGAAAGTTGCCGAATCTTTGTAGGGTCTCACTCCTCTTTAGGCGTATCGTTCGTGTGTTTTTAGTTTTTCCAGAGATTTACTTAAGAGGAGTATCTAAAGCGTGAAACCCGTAATAAACGATAATTGTCATTATCGTTACAGTTCAATAGTTCGATATTAGGATGTGTATACAAGCTGCTCCATATCCATTCATTTGGTGTACGTAAAAAGGCAACGGCTTGTTGCTCAGGTGCTAGATCTTCGAGGCAAGCTTGCCTCGAGAAATTCAGCACCTGAGCAACAAGCCGTTCCCTCTCTACGTACACCAAATGAATGGATATGGAGCAGCTTGTTTAGAGATCCTAGTACCAAAAGACTCTGGATGTGTGTTGACGGATCTCGAGTTAGTTATACTCGCTGGAACGATATGGAAACTAACAATTCAGGCGGAAAAGAGGATTGTGGACACATCATCTCCATTGAGAGGCGAAGAAGATGGAATGACTGACCTTGTGCAACTCTATCTTTGTGAAATGCGCGGTAAGCCTGAGGAGGCAGTGGTAGGTGCTCACGCTCTCAGCTTACAGAGGTTTAGCCTAGGGGTTTTCAAGTTAATTGCTGATCATTCATTTGCTTTCGCTCACTGTCAAGTGGTTCTAGACAATGCAACTGCCCCAGGCTCCCGGTGCACAAAGAAATGTTCATCACGCGACCGAAGAAAACGTACAGTTATTGATGACGAGCACAGGTCCTATCATTCTCTCACTCGGCTAACAAGACAAAAAGCGCAACTGCTCTGATTCTTGTATGTATACTAGCTTCAGTATGTTACGCACGCGAGGAAGTAATAGACCCGACAGCCTCGTTCCCAGGGTCCTTTTTCTTCGTCTCTCGAGAGAGGAAGAGAGGTTGGGAAAGAGGATGTAGACTCAATAGGTTGAAATCCTATGTAAACTTCTGCGGAAAGTTTTAAGTTTGCACCAGGAGGAAAAATCTTCATTAATTTGGGATGTGCACTCGTTGCCACACCGAAAAATACTGAGGCCGATTATTATAGTCTTTGACGACATTTGACCTGTTTTGAACCTGAATCGCTTTCTCTGCAGGAGATTTTCGACAGCAACAACTTGCCAGACGTGTACATGTGTCATGTGTCATGTTATCCATGACCTATGACGTAATCTAATTGAAGGGATTTCCAAATTCACCGGAAGTAATGCTATTTTTTCAGCCAGAGTACAAATTTACGTTTTCTTACTTCCAAAATGTTCTTTTAAGCACCTGTGATGTTAAATGGAAATTTCAAAACTTTGCTAGGTAAGTTTTCTTGATTGAATAATACCCAGTAATAAACAACAAACTATCGCCTTCTTTATTTCTGCTCCCGCTTCCCGCCCTCATATACATCCCGCTTCCCGCCCTCTCCCGCCCCCTGCTCTCGCGGGCTCCTGCCCCCTGTCCCCCTCCACGTTTCGGTGACGGTGTAGAATTAGCAATCAGGTGATTTTAATACCATGATTACACAGTTACGCAAATGTTTTAACCGTTTATGATTTTCCTTCTTTTAAAATCTTGCACAACAGTTCTAACCTGTGAAGTGGGGTGAAAGCTCTGAGTGGATTGTGGCCTGCGTATCGTATGGTACCATACATATCCTGATTATCACATTACTTGTTATCAGAATTGATCGACCAGCAGGAGGCTCACAGCACAAACTGTGTATCTGAGCTCTCCGAGTGCCAAGTCGACACATGACAAGTGAGTTAAGCTGGTTGTCTTGCGATCGAAAAGTTATTGTTATAATTAATGTCATAACCATTATTTCTTTGGTTTGTTTCTTTAACACTTGCGTCAAGATCTCTTCAATCTTAACCGGCTAAGGTAATTTTAAAACGGGACGATAGTCATCTTGTAAAAAATAATCAGCCCGGCTCAGCTAATAGTTCCCACATATCTCTCTTATTAGGTTGTAGTACTACATTTGGGGCGAGTTTTCTGGCCCAATCACTGAGGATAGTGAGGTAAAACTGTCCCAATCACGGATCACTTTAATTTCCTCACTCACGCGAGTCGTGTAAATTTTCACAGTATGATGAAAGATATAAACCAATGTGATCACGAGGGTCAGTCAAGGAGCCAATGAGAACTATTAGTGAGGCTAAGCAAACTGCCCAAAGCGCGGGAAAAAGTGAGCAGCGACTAGTCTTAGTTTTGCATTTGGGGCGAGTTTTCTGGCCCAGTCACCGAGAATGGTGATGTAAAACTGTCGCAATCACGGATCACTTTAATTTCGAAAATCGATCTAAATGGCTTCATGAACACAATAATAATCATCACATACTTTACAACAACAAAGTTTATTAATACTTAACTTACAGGTTTTTCTTTTCATACTTTGAAGCCACTGTATAATTATCTCAAAACCAACATTCATAAAATAATATTAAAAAATAATATGATAAGTAGCCAGAAAATAATTACAGGTTTTTTTTCATACTTTGAAGCCGCTGCAAAACGATCTCAGTAGTAATGTACATACAAAAGTACTACAAATTAAAAGAAACCATCCAATAATAACAGGAAGTTATGAGCAAAAACTTTTAACTTTTTTTTTTTATTTCAGAGCCACTGCATAATGACCTCAATACCAATGTCAGTACAAGAGTGTTACATATAAAATGTTATGCAACAAAGAAAAAAACTTCATGTGTGATTGATAAATAAGACTTCAACTGCACCAAGAAAGAGTTTCAAGCTGAAATTAATGAGGAGGACTGACATGTCACAGATTTGAAAGTTGAATCGATTATGTCATCATTTCTGAGAGATTAAGTTCTGAATATATATTGAAGTCGCTCTGATTGTCTCTCAGTCTCCATTACAATGTGTTCCCCCAACATCAGCACCAATACTGATTCACTTATAAACCAAAATGCCACATGTGCACATGTAACCACTTAGCACGACTGTTGACATTTGCTTTGCTTTACCTCAAAAAATCTTTGAGAAGTAAACAAAGTTTTTCTTCATTTTTAGGCAATTTATATTGACAACAGAGTATTAGGTCTTTTACCTGTGAGTTACTATTTGAAAAGTAGATCTTTTGAAAATAAGAAAAATAATTTGGAATGTGTTACTTTAACAGTGGCTTCATGAATATCGCAGGAATAAAGGGTTTTTGTACAGATGATAAACTTCACAAACCATAAGATGAGCTAGTTACAAAATATTGTTTACAATTTAGACAGGAGATCTGTCTGATCAGAACTACTTAAAGTACATCATTTCAAAATAAGGAAAAGGATTTGGAATGTGCTGTTATTACAAACTACAGTGGCTTCATAAAAACTGCAGGAAGAGATTAATTCTTAAAAATTCAATTCCCATTAAAAGATTGAAACAAGAATGCACCATGACCTGTTTACAAAACATGTTTTGGACTATTTACAAAGGATTATTTACAATGGTGAGAGAAAATGTTTCATCAAAATAATTTTTCTTTCTGAATATAGAGCACTCAATATCATATATCATTTTTAGAAAAAATCATACTTAAGATACTGTTATAAATGAACTTATTCAAGAACAATTTGTTTGAAAAAAGAGCAGCAGCATGTTCTTACTAAAAGGCAATTCTTGCCACAATTTTTTCACAAGAATCCAAAACACAAATGACCAATATTCAAAAATAGTAGACGGATTTTCATTCATTCTGAAATGCAAAAAAGAAAATAAACCAACATAAGAACATCTGCACCACTTCATATGATAGAATTATAGACAGTATGTTTTATTGCTAGATTGTAGTAATCAAAAACACTGAAAATGAAATTAGCTAAAAGCCTTGAATTTCAACTAATTAAGATACAGAGCCACAATTAATAACTTGCATTTCAAATTAGTTAAGATTATTGTTTCTTACCATTATTTAGGCATGAAGGCTCTGATGACGAATTGCAGCAATGAGTCCAGCAACTCTTTTTTCATGAGCTTTGTTCCCATCTGTTTTCCTCCACCCTAAAATCAAAATACAAAACATTGTTCCCTAATCATCTACATATTGGCTTCTGACTTTGACCCTGAAGAGTGAATAGCATCTAATTTCTCTTAAGAATATCACAAGGATAAAGAAAATGATCACTATGTGAAGAAACTCAAGGTTGTTAAACAAATTCACCAGTCAGCACCTTAGGAAATGTAAAGACAACACTTTGGAGTATTTATATATATACAGAATGATGTTAGGGTGTAAAGGGTTAAGAATCAAGGCTCACTAAACCAGTCCCAATAACACTAAACTGAGAAACTAAGAAAAAGGAGGAGAAACAACTGAATACTTACCTTCCATTTCTGAAAGGCGTCTCAAATCTGAACACAGCAAGTTAAGACAATTTTCAATGCTTTTTCCTTTGTCACTATATTGGTGAAAGGAAAACAGAAAATCATGCAAATCTGCCTCAAGCTAAATTCAACCTTTAGTTAAGCAGAACCACTACAGTCTCTGAAAAACCCAAATAAATAACAAGGACAAGCAGTGGAAGTTCACAATCTGTAAATCAAACATTATTCATTCCATTGCTCACATTTTTTATTATTAACAATAATAAAAATGAATCCAGAGAAACTAATTAAGCAATATGTGATAGATAGATCAGTTATCCATATCAAAGGCAATTGGTAAACATATATAAGCACCTGTGCAGAGTTTTTGGATCATGGATTACAATGTAAGACTACATTTTAGGTCATAATGGACATGTTTATTGCGCTTCTAAAATAAGTCTTTATTACTTACAGGGCAAGAAGGTCGTCTTTTCTTTTCATCACTTTGGAATGGAAGCTATCCAATATAAGCCAGCCTTGGTTTAAGCTTTCAAACTCTTTTTTGTGGTCTACAGACAAAAATTAAACAAATACATATTATAAGCTGTGTAAGTTAAGCATGGCTTATAACACCTGAAATAAGTGTAAAAACTTGCAGTATCTCTAGTTTGGGGATTAGCTGTTTTTTAATATTTTTAATGCTTTCACTCCTGAGAATGATCAAGACAGAATTTATCCTTACAATATCAAAACAATATAAAGCAGGCTATAAGTCCATTCAATACCAAATTTACTGATCTAATATCATAAGAATTGTACTACAAACAGTAAAGAGAATTATTTATAAGATCCTGGAGTAAAAGATTTATAACTCATTAGTGGGGAAAAGAACTTAACATAAGATTTTTAACAAAGGAGTTCCTGCTCTGAAATTTGACTCAACAAGCGAATGGAATATATTCTTTGTATGATTTAAAATTCCAAGGTATTTCACTTGATCATTTTGGAAATGGATCACCCACCTGATGACATGGCTCTCTGCATTTCAAGTTTTACTTTTGAGCGGACTTCTTCCGAAGACAATAATTCATCTTGAACAAGCTTCAGTTCCTCTTCAATATAACTGGCCAACTCTGAGAGAAGCTGGCTTCCACTTGAGGCTAAACAAAAAAGTTGCCATCAAAAATCAACAAAAATAGTTGTAATTCAGAATAAAAAATGTAAAGTTATGACTTTTATTTGGCGCTTATAGATCAAAGTTCCAAGGAGTCTTACAATAAAACTGTTTGATTGAAAATAAATCAGATCAAACAAGAGAAAAGTAATCAAATTTAAGCCCCTTTCCATTTAGAATGGGAGGCTGAGAAACAAAACAGAACTTACATGAATTTTCATCTCTCTTGAGAATGCACTTCTCTTTTGTTGCAACTTCATCTTCCTCGATGAAAACTGTTTCTCTGTAAAAAGTTTCTGAGGACAACACAGGCAAGGAGTCCAGTGCTTCTTCATCATGTACAACAAGATGTAATACCTCAGGCTGTTCATCAATTTGAAACCTGACAGTTTTATGAAGGTTCCTTTTACTCTGCACCCCTTTTTTCTCTTCACTCTCTGATGGCAGTCCCTGGTTAGCAGATGGGTGTGGTTGGGGTGGAGCAGGGCTAAGATGTGCATGATGAGGTGAAGACTGCCTCGTGACTTTTCCTGACCCCACTTTGGTATTGCTGCCAGATGAGGGATCCACCTGAGGTTCAGCATTTGGGAAGATGCCACCTTGTTGTTCAATAGTTTCTTTATCTTTCCCAACAGCAATGTTTGTACCACTTGAGCTGCCAACTTCATTGCTTTTATCTTTCTTTTTGTCTTCTTCAGTGGCAATGTCTGTATTACTTGAGCACCCACATTTCCTGCACCTTCTTTTTTTCAAAGATTTATATTTTGCTGTCTTTCCCTCAGCTTTTCTTCTTGCTTGTTCCTCCCTGACCTCCTGCATTATCTCTTCCCATATCTCTTCATCTGTGGGACTGTAAATAATAATAATAATAATAAAAACAAATAATAATTGCATGAATAAAAACCATTGAGCAAGTGAACTTTTATATTTTATATATTAGTGGACACTTGCTAATGCAGCACAATAGATAATATCTCACTTTGAAAGTTTACTGATCAAGTTCATGGATCTAAAATAACATTATCATAGTAACTGATTTTTAAATGCCAAACATAAGCTGGATGATCATTACAATAACTAGCTATGGGAATTACTGAAGGATACTCACTGAATGACTCCATCATCTTCCTGGATAATCCATGATAATTCAAACTCAATTTTACCAGAAACAACTTTCTTGATTGCTGGCTTAAGGGTGACAGTAACATCCACTTTTCCAGGCATCTCTGTAATGTAATTGCTGATATCAATACAGCCAGTGGCCAGAAGCTGGTGACGACCACTGGGGAACACCTAATGATTTCAAAGAAGCAAGAGGAAGATGAACAGTTTTCAGATTTACTCCAAAGTGTGTGGAGTGAAAATAATGTCAAAGGCAAAGAGCAACTACATGCTCATGTAAAATTGAAAAGGGAAAAGCTTACATTACAGATGTAAATATTCCACTGCTTTTCTTGATATTCTGTCATTTCATCCTCTGGGTTCTACAAATACAAATAAACATTGTTTTAAAATAAAGAAACAAACTTGATAACAACAATATTAGGGACCTTGAACAAACCATGAGAATGATGGAAACAAAGATGTGGCAAAACAAAAGACCGAATGAGCAGAACAATAGCTAAGCACTAGCGTTTAGAACTTTTTTTTATGTTGAAGCTGTCCTTGGCCAAACAACAACATGAAGTAATCAAATTTAGCGTGGTCTGTGTACAGGAACACTGACAGAAAATTGTTTCACTTTCAATATGGAACTCAATGTGGCTCACACACATTATGCAAAGGTTGAGATGTGGCACTGTTAGAGACAGTGAGAACATTTATGTGGTCATTCAAGAAATTCTGAACAAAAATATAGATTTATTTTTTAATCAGTTTGTCTTCCTTGGCATCACTCTCCTGACTGGTTAAGGTCCCTACTAATTTTGCCAGTGCAGTGTCTTTTAACTTCCAGGGAGCGTTATTGTGAAGTAAAGTTCATGTCATGGTTTTGGCAATTTAAATTTAATCATCTGTCCTCAAATGTTTCATAGATTCAATAGCATTTCATAATTTTTTTTTTCTCTTCAGCTATCGTACTTTGAACTTTTACAATGAAAGTTATAATAGATTTAACATTAATAAATTAGCATAATATTACTTAGTAAATCCAACGCAAGAGGCTAAGCCATATTAAAAACCTTGTGGCTTCAAGAAACCTTTACAACGAAAGATGGACTGTTTTTATTTCAAAATTTCTTAAAACGTAACGCAAATTGAATCGGAGGAAGCAGCAAGCGTAAGAAAAAAGCAAGGAAGGCTTCAATACATGTTTACGAAAACGATGGTTTCAAAAAGTTGGCCGAGATTTCCGCACTTCCCCATAGTTCGTTATGCAGAGAGCTCTTGGATAAAGAAAACTATGACGAAAGCAAGCCTTTTGGACCACAATTTCGTTTCCGAATGCTGTGGCACTTTACGGAAATCTGTCCCCATATTTGTACCTCATGTTGCCTTTGTTTGAAACTTACCTTGAGGAGAGTAAGTTTACTATCTACTGGATCAGGCTCAGGCCAAAAATGAACACCACGATAACCATTTTCAACACCTCCAAACCATGCTACAGGCTGAGAGAAAAAGTAATTGCAAGAAATATTTCTTTAACTGAAACTGACGATTAAGAAATCAATAACGTTTAATGAGCTAAGAGAGAAAGATACGAGATCCAAAGTCTAAGTTGACTACCTTTGTACTGTATTTCGCCTTCCTTTTTTTCCAAAAAATTGCAAGCTTGTGTGGATACCTAATTGAGGAAGAAAACACGAATGTCAGCATAATGTGAAAAAGTTGCCATAGTTAACCGTATTTGTGTTCAGTGCGGATTCTACCCTTGTATAAGCGATTGGCGTTTTATGATTCAAGGGCTGAGATGCGCTTACATCTTTTGTTGTTTTGGAATACGGCGAAAGGCAAAGAAGTACATTGTATCTTCAAGGCGGGCGCCATGATGTCTCTATGCCAAGACTGGTAACTAGTAAAACGTACCCCTCCCTCCCTCTCGCTGTCAATGATTGACCGTTATCAAAAACTTTCTCTCGCAGCACCGCAGTGAAAAATACCAATTAGCTTAGTATTTGTTTTTCACCGAGTCTTGCAACTTCAAAGAGCAAACAATATTCAGTTTGGGGAAAGACCCTTTGTTTCTGTTACTTAAGTCTCACGCGGTATTCAACAGTGAAATCGAACTCGACCAAATTCTAAAACGCATATTTTTTTTCCTCAATTCAATTAATCATAGTGAAATTTATATTATTTCCAAAATTGCATGCTTCTTCAGAGTTTAACTTTTGATCATTTTCTAATCAGAAAAGTAAAAAAAGAATTTGACTCTAGTGACACAAGCAGCTTCGAAGACTAAACTCTTAATAGAAAAGAGAGAAAGAAAATACTTTATCGTGTCCCTTACCACTTTTTCTTGCGTAATTCAACATTCAATAGTGAAACAGATGCTGTGATCAAAAAATTATCAGCTCTTGCTTTTTCCCGACGGAACGGTATGAGAACACAAGCCATCACTGCTTCTCACAAAATCTCTCAGATGAACTCCAAGGATCTCTGCTTCATTCATCGTGATGTCATGTTGCCATGAAAATAATTGCTTCGAATGCATGTTGCGCGCGCTCAGTGCGCTACATTGATTGAGGCCGGTTGGAATAACTTGAAATTTCTCCATAGCAGTTGAAGTAGAAGTAGCTAAATGAGAAAAATAAATGCATTTGGGAAAAAAGATGTCCTTCTTTACATTTCCTCACCAGTGTACCATTATGGCTTTAAAGTCGTTTCATAACGATTTAGGTAATTGTATTTTTTGTGTTTTCTTCCTATTTATTCATAAAGGAAACATTTAACAGTCAGCTGATACAAGCCTGACACTTTGGTTGAAAAAAGGCGTGCATTAGTACCCCCTCCCCCTTGCCCCTCCCCTTTCCGATCTGATCCTCTCGTTTGAACTAACGAAATTCTTACAATGTACGGAGAGATGTGAGGTGTGATAACAATACTGAACAAGCTACAATCCTAGCCATAATAGTTTGAACTTTTTCCCCTTCCCACCTTAGACCGCCCTAAAAAATACAATTAAAGATAGAATCACAAACTGGACAATGAGAGGTAGGTTGGTGTTTTGATAAAGCTTCATTAGGGTTTCAAGTTAACTATTAACTTACGCTCAAGGAGGACTGGAGTGAAATCTGTTTTCATTGTACTAGACAAGAACTTGTGATATCCTATGCTTGTCTACTGTCAAGAAGTTACATCCATGGGGAGTTCAACAGGCTCGAGCGACACCAAAATTGTTTTTTTTCTTTATCTAAGGGCGTAAAATGAACCTTTCAGATGAGCTGCGAACGTTCCTGTGATTGTAATTCTTCCTGAGTGCTCTATTGTAGTAATAATCACTAAGTGATATTTTAACACTAGAGGCACTGAATGAAAACTTGTCAATACGATAGCAATTTTGTTTTACTCCAGTGATACGAGGACGCCCTTACAAATAGCTCTTACTAGTGAGCTCTTAGCCACGCCGCAATTTGGAATGAATACAAAATTAAAATTGGTATTTGAAAGCTCCACGGAAATGTTCCTTGCTTCTAACAAACCAAGAAATTGGCGATCAGAAAAAATCACAATGATTTATGGAAGTTAAAATAATAATGATAATAGTAATTATAATACTAATAATAATAGAAATAAAAATAATAATAATAGTAATAATAGTAATGATGATAAGAATAAAGATAATAGAAGAAAACGTAATGGGGAGACGCGGGGTTTTTATTTTAAATGGAGATCGTCTCAAAAATGTTGTAAAGTTGACGGTTTTAAAACGTCAAATTTAAAGTTACACCCAAACCACAAATTTACGCCAGGTTGATGTAAGTCACCACTATGTATCTTGGGTGAGTCCCAGGGTAATTGAGGTTTTTAAATTATGTAAATGTTTCCGCATTCTGCACCATCAACCTCCTTGGTTTTTTGATATGCCCAGAATCAGTGGCATAGTAACACCAGGCCCCCCCCCCCTCATCCTCCGCCCCGAGACTTGTAGTTTCACGACGCTTCTGACATGTTTCGTTAACTACGTACGAAGGTTCGAGCGAGCAAAGCTGCAATAAATTTCCGCCGGGCACACAACAATGGCAGAGAGATTAAAGAGCGCGGTGGGACTCTGTTATAAAATGTGGTTATTCCTATTTGGCTGTTGCTTAATAAAATTTTTTTTAAGTAATAAAAAGTCTAGTTCTTTGTCATGTCAACCGTTTGGCTTTTTTAATTATCGCTGACCGTTTCAACTGAGTTCTTGTCGATCTGAGCTGGACCAGTTGACCTTATAAACCGGTCACAACTGGAAAAAATGGCTACAATTTTCATCAAAACCGTAAAAACAAGGTCATGAATCGTTCAAATCTGAAATGCCTATGAGGGTAATAATCCGAACCGCGGTGAGGGTATGGTGACTAATGGGAATAATGAAATATAAGAAATTGCTTTTTTATTGGCAAATCAACAGCAAAAGGGCGAGAAGATGGACTTTGTAAAAGACTTAGGAAATGTCGTGTTTCTTTTTCATTTACATTTATTTACAATTATTTTCTAAATCAAGGTAAAATGAGGAGATAGCGAAAAAAATCGCAATGAAAATTAGGCAACTCAATATGCTCACAATTGAATCAAAAATGATCTCGTGTCAATTTGAAAGAAAAAAACTAAGGCGATTACGTTACTCCTTTCCCTGGTGAAGTAATGGCGTGACGTTATACTCAATGAGTCCCAGTGTCCTTGTCTTAGCATTCGGTTAATCATCAGCACTCATATGGATTGATCGCAAAGAAAAGTGACGCATGCAGCAAGAAAACCACCCAACATAACCCACAGCGTTCGAATCGCTGTTAATACAGGTGGTGGAAAAGGGCAATGTTATTCAAAAAGAAAAAAGGAAGAAAGAACGAAAGAAAAAAGGAAAAGGAAACAAAAACAACCCAAAATCATAAAAAAGGAGAAAAAAAGGAGAGGATGAGAAAATTGCAAAAGTAGATTCCAAACCCAAATTACAAAATACCTAAAAAAAACCTAAGTTAAAATTGAAAATACGGATTACCTTAGAATGAGTACCTGGAGATCCATAACCTACCTAACTAAATCAAACAAAAAAGCGAAAAAAAATAACAGAAAAAAAAGAAAAGTACGAACAAAAAAAAAAGTGTGCAGTGCCAAAGGTGAAGTATTCAGTTACGTGCAGTGATCTTGTAACCGCTTACGTCACTTTCATTACAAATGATTTTATATCAGCGCATCTGATTGGAAGAAAACAAAGCCATTAAATTGAAATACGTAAACTACGACTTCACCTTAGATCTATCTACCTTCACCTTTGAAATAAAACGTAATCAAAATAAAAGATAACAGGGTCGTAATGAAAGAAACCTTGTTAGATCTTTTGTCCGTGACCCTGAACTTAAGATATTACATTCACAAAAGAGGTGTTTATACTCATGAAATAGTTCTGAGCAAGTGAAAAAAAGACGAGAAAAGATAAAGATAATTACTTATGTTAAAAAATGAAAATTTTTACGACAATAAAAATTATTTGAATTCATAGTAGTTATGTACATGAAAAATTGTATGACAAATAAAGTAATCTCATGATTCAAGGATAATATCTGAATGATTCTCTAAGAGAAAGAGCCTTACATTGAAAAAATGAAACTGCCCAAAATTTATAGATTTACAAAGGATTTTAAGCAAGAGATTGTAATCTTTTGTTGTTATAAAAACATGTTACTATACAAGTCAGACCAGAAATAAGGAAATAGTTGTGCATCGAAACTGCAAAAGGAAAGGAAAGCAAAAAGCAGAATTAGCCATTGTTATTCATAATGAAGTCTGTTAAAACCAACATAATCCTGATGATCCGTGGCAAACTTATTATAGAATGGAAAGTAAGATTACAAAAAGAGAACCAAAGGCATTTCAACTGAATTAAACTGCAAGATTCTTACTTTTAATGCCGTTTGTTATTCAGTCCATGTTGGTCAACTTGAGGATAAGATCCAGGACATTCTTTTCCTGATCTTTGTGTTCTTCGGTTTTCTTCCAACCTGCAGCAGAAAACGTAATAAAACATCACTCGCCATACGATAGCAGACAAATAAAAGATTGCATAAAAAACCCAGACGTGGGTAACAAACCACTTGTTTAACATCATAAAAGAGAAAATTTAGTACTATCACACTGAGGAAATAACTTAGAAACTGATTCCCACCTTTGACTTCAAACAGGCATTTAAGGTCCTGACGTAAGAATTTCAAACACTCCTTCCGGTTTTCCTGTCTGGAACTGAACACAACAGAGACGAAAGATAAGGCTTTAATACGATAAACTTTCAAATGGAAATACAATGCAAGGAATCAAAATACTTAATGAAAACAAGGAGTGCTTATATACACTTAATTTAAATCATTCGCTTTGGTTATTGAATATGTATGTATTAATTGGGCATATTGACTTGTTCCCAACTATCCGGCAAGGTTTAAAACAGCTTTATAAGGATAAGATGTACTTACAGAGTAAGAAGGTCTTGTTTCCTTTCGTCAAGTTCAGAACGGAACTTATTTAGCGCTAACCAGTCAAGTGATAAGCTTTCAAACTCGGCCTCACAATCTAAAAGGGGTAAATTAAAGAAGGCTGCATTTAATTTGTGTTTAGTTAGTTACACGTGCATCACCCTCTATTTGGCGCGACGGTATACCCAAATAATTGTTTCCAGACTTTACCTGTTCCTAGGAAGGAAACTGTTTTCCTTTAGCGTTGCGTGAGGGAAAATAAGCACTTCGAATCCCGAAAGATTCCTGTCAGCTAGCAGGATAGTTCGGCTGCTATTTGACGAAAGTGAACAGTTGGAAAGGTTTGAAGCTAGGGACTCAGGATAGTGGCTCTCGAAAATCACTGTTATGCACTTTTGAAGCAAGTATGTTAGGTTTTATATATTGACTCATGCAAAGGTAAAAAAAAATAGAAAACTAACCTTCAGTGTCTATTGCTTCTTTCATCTGTAATTCCAATTTAACCATCACCTTGTGCAATGAAAGCAACTCGTGTTCGACAACCTTAATCTCTGTCTCCACATAAATGGCCAACTCTGGGAACTGACTGCTTACGATGGAAGCTAAAGAAGATTTCAGAAAATACATGTGCTTAAATGATGAAAAGAGCAGGCGAATATATACACATTCTGATGAAGTTGATATTAAAGCAATTAAATCTATTTGGTTAAGAGCAATCAAAGTACTAGCAATAGTCGGGAATGAAGGTTTACTTGCGCGCGGATGGGAATGTTTCTAATGACTCTTTTCTCGGGTTCGGTGGATAAAGATGCACTGTTTTCCAATAATTTCCGCTCATTAGGATCTATTCTGTGGTATGCTTACAGAACAACTTACCACAGCTGTCTCCACCCTGGCACTTTTCCATAGCAATTACTTCCTCGGAAGGTTGTACTTGATTGATAATTGATCTCTCGCCCACATTTGAACAATCTTTAGCAGTCGAAGCATCAAGGTTTGTTGATCCCATACTTGCAGGAACATTATCCTTGTTTGTGAAAGAGAGATCGTCAGGAGAGACCTTATCAGATGGGAATGACTGGGCCTTTGAGTCACCAGAACCTTCTCGGTCAACCTGTTTGTCTTTTCCATCGCTGGCAGCCAAGCCTTGTAATGCAGTCTTTACATTTATCTCTTCTTCTACAGCTGTGTTCACCACAAACTGAATATCTTCCAATGAAGAAACAGACCACATGTCAGAAGTATCGGTCGACTCCAAGACTGACGAACTATTTTCCTCATCGGTATCATTGGATGGATTGTGTTCCATTTTGTATTTTTCACCATTCGATTCTTTCCGTTTTGTTCTACGCCTCTGACCACGAGTACTGGAGGGCTTGTTGCGCATGTCATCAGCATCACTGGATGAGATGTCTTCCATTTTGTATTCCTCATTCATGGATTCTCTCCGTTTTCTTCTACGCCTTTGACGACGAGTACTGGAGGGCGTCTCGCTCATCTCATCAGTATCATTAAATGGATTATTTTCCATCGGGTATTCTCCACTTTTAGAGTTCTTCCGTCTTCTTTTATGCCTTTGGCGACGAGCGCTGGAGGCCTTCCCGCTATTTTGGGACGAGCAGTCATTATCGGTGGTACCGTTGGAACTTGCAAACGGGTTTAGATCCTTTGGATAGTGGCGCATCTCGTTTTCCTTCTTCTTAACACTTGTGGTATCACTCTTTTTTCCAGACTGCTTCATATTCGGTGGAGGGGGGCGAGGTGGAGCCGCCTTACGAGTTGGTGGTTGACGCGGTGGAGGTATCGGAGGAGAAGGACGGGCTGAAACAGGACGAGGTAAACCAGATTGGGATGGACTGGTGTGAGAAACGGAAGGCCTCTCAGAGAGAGGCAGTGGTGGAGATGGAGCTTTCCTTTTGACCTTTGTTGGTCCTGATCTTGTTTTATTGCGGCCTCGACACGAAACCGCCTGAGAACTATTACCCTTAGTGTCAGCATCAGCTTTCGCTTCCTTCTTTTTCTCATGGTTACCGACGACACCTGACAATGGAGCAAGTGCAGCAGCATTGACCTTTGTGGTGGCTACCTTCGAACAGGCAGCAGCACTGGTAACATCGCCATCGCGCTTTTCCTTTCGGAAACTCTTTAAGGAACTTGGACGCGACAGTCTCCTGCTTTCTTCCCTGATGGTATCTTTCTTGTTTGGGAGACTGCAAGATAATCACAAGGGTACAGTGAATTCAAGTAATCAAAATGTTTCCTTAATACTCCAAAAGAGCAAGAAGTAATACTTTGACTCAATTTTTTATGAACTTGCTTTATATCTAAGCCTTCCTTGAAAATAGAGATTCGAAAATTTGGGATCTTGTTATCTTCACATCAGTCTATCAGAGGTTTTCAGTTTCATTTTTCTGAGTCTCAATTGCCGTCATATCACCGCGATTTCCAAAAATCATTTCATTGGCCTCTTTAAACTGAGATTTAGCGCGCGTCGATGAAACTAAAAAATCGCAAGTTAAGTGGTAAATTGCTTGGAGTCATTCAGTTTTTGTCCCAGACTTAAAAAACTGTTGGTTTTTTTTCTTTTGCTGGCGTGTTTTCTTTTGTAATGGCTGCTTTATTCTCTTGCCGTACCAAAAGCGCAAATAGAAAAAAAAACTTCACCTAAATCTAACATGCCTACATTTATCGGTGATCTTTCCCGATGAGTTTTCTACTCTTTTTTCTCCACTTACCATTTGTCTTTGGCACATTTCACAGTCGGAGAAGGAACCGAAGCTCTCAATTGTAATTCTTGATGATTTTTACTTGGACTTTTTTCACGCATTTTCTTCAAAAAACTCATGATTGCTTCCTTTTGTTGAAAACGATCACATGCGTTTCAGAGGAATGAAAATCTTCTGTTTATCCATTGTGATGTCATGTAGCCATGACGATAGCTTCCAGTCTCATTTCCAGTGTAACACGCCACTGTAAATGGTGCTTTCGATTTTTCACAGGAACGAAAGCTATGACTTGATTCAAAATAAATGATAAATCGTTATACTTCTGTATATCAAACTTCCTCTGTAACGAAAAAAGCCGTAATTGTTTTATACTGATGAGCACGCCGAAATACCGTTCAGTTAAGCGTGATGACGATGCGTAAAGCCAATATTAGATACTAACAGAAAATCACGCAAAAACTCTGAGACGTTTCAAAAATAAATAAACTGCTTGCAGTTTACTAGTTGGCCATATAGGAATGAAAATAAATGAAAAGTTTTGTTGTTCGGTTGATTTTCCTCGGAAAACCAGCATTAAAGTTGACAGCGAAGTGAATCTAGCATGGATATTACAAATGCCGTTTATTTTTAATTGTCTTTTTATTTGCAGAATCGTTCCTAAAATACCGCTTAGCCTTTTTAATTTCACTTTTTTATTTTTACAAGGGAGCTATAAAGTTAAAACTGCCAAATTCACCAAAGACCAGGCGTAGAAGTGTGAGTTTTGGGTGTTCCTGTTTGGAATTGCAATTTTCCCCATCCGTCCTGCCTTGGTAACCTTTCTTATATTCATGAGTGACGTGCGTGATCTGATCAACACTGTGGTTGACGTGTACATTTGTTTAGTTTTTCTTTAACTCTTGATTATCAAAACTTTTTTGATTGCTTATTTTCAAGACTGTCAAAAGACTTTTTGAAGGCTTTTTTTACAGCCAAATGTATTTACAAGTTTATTCAAATTGATAAGTTCAATTTATTTTTATTTACGGACTTTGAAGTCTAGCCTTTATCGGAACAGCGAGCATTCAGGTAACTAGCTACAATAGACTTCGGTCAAAATGTTTCGACTCAAACATACCTAAATGAATAAATGGTGAGAAACCGGAAACTTGCCGTTGTGAACTGCGTTTTCAGAAAGTTGCCGAATCTTTGTAGGGTCTCACTCCTCTTTAGGCGTATCGTTCGTGTGTTTTTAGTTTTTCCAGAGATTTACTTAAGAGGAGTATCTAAAGCGTGGAACCCGTAATAAACGATAATTGTCATTATTGTTATAGTTCAATAGTTCGATATTAGGATGTGTATACAAGCTGCTCCATATCCATTCATTTGGTGTACGTAAAGAGGCAACGGCTTGTTGCTCAGGTGCTAGATTCTCGAGGCAAGCTTGCCTCGAGAAATTCAGCACCTGAGCAACAAGCCGTTCCGTCTCTACGTACACCAAATAAATGGATATGGATCAGCTTGTTTAGAGATCCTAGTACCAAAAGACTCTGGATGTGTGTTGACGGATCTCGAGTTAGTTATACTCGCTGGAACGATATGGAAACTAACAATTCAGGCGGAAAAGAGGATTGTGGACACATCATCTCCATTGAGAGGCGAAGAAGATGGAATGACTGACCTTGTGCAACTCTATCTTTGTGAAATGTGCGGTAAGCCTGAGGAGGCAGTGGTAGGTGCTCCCGCTGTCAGCTTACAGAGGTTTAGCCTAGGAGTTTTCAAGTTAATTGCTGATCATTCATTTGCTTTCGCTCACTGTCAAGTGGTTCTAGACAAGGCAACTGCTTCAGGCTCCCGGTGCACAAAGAAATGTTCATCAAGCGACCGAAGAAAACGTACAGTTACTGATGACGAGCACGGGTTCTATCATTCTCTCACTCGGCTGGCAAGACAAAAAGCGCGACTGCTCTGATTCTTGTTGGTATACTAGCTTCAGTATGTTACGCACGCGAGGAAGTAATAGACCCGACAGCCTCGTTCCCAGGGTCCTTTTTCTTCGTCTTTCGAGAGAGGAAGAGAGGTTGGGAAAGAGGATGTAGAATCGATAGGTTGAAATCTTATTTAAACTTCTGCGGAAAGGTTTAAGTTTGCACCAGGAGGCAAAATCTTCAGTAATTTGGGATGTGCACTCGTTGCCACACCGAAAAATACTGAGGCCGATTATTATAGTCTTTGACGACATTTGACCTGTATGAACCTGAATCGCTTTCTCTGCAGGAGATTTTCGGCAGCTACAACTTGCCAGACGTGTACATGTGTCATGCTATCTCATGACCTATGACGTAATTGAATTGAAGGGATTTCCAAATTCACCGGAAGTAATGCTATTTTTCCAGCCCGAGTGCAAATTTACGTTCTCTTGTTTCCAAAATTTTCCTTAAGCACTGGTGATGTTAAATGGAAATTTCAAACTTTGCCAGGTAAGTGTGTTTGATTGAATAATACCCAGTAATAAACAACAAACTATCGCCTTCTTTATTTCTGCTCCCGCTTCCTTCCCTCGTGTAGATCCCGCTTCCCGCCCTCTCCCGTCCCCTGTTCTCCCGGGCTCCTGCCCCCTGTCCCCCTCCACGTTTCGATGACAGTGGTAGAATTAGTAACCAGGCGATTTTAATGCCATGATTACACAGTTACGCAAATTTTTTTACCGTTTATGTTTGTGATTTTCCTTCTTTTAAAATCTTGCACAACAGTTCTAATCTGTGAAGTGGGGTGAAAGCTCTGAGTGGATAGTGACCTGTGTATCGCATGGTACCATACATATCCTGATTATCACATTGCTTGTTATCAGAATTGATCGACCAACAGGAGGCTCACAGCACAAACTGTGTATCTGAGCTCTCCGAGTGCCAAGTCGACACATGACAAGTGAGTTAAGCTGGTTGTCTTGCGATCGAAAAGTTATTGTTATATTTGGTGTCATAACCATTATTTCTTTGGTTTGTTTCTTTATCACTTGCGTCAAGATCTCTTCAATCTTGACCGGCTAAGGTAATTTTAAAACGGGACGATAGACATAAGCGCGGGAAAAATTGAGCAGCGACTAGTCTTAGTCTTGCATTTGGGGTGAGTTTTCTGGCCTAATCACCGAGAATGGTGAAGTAAAACTGTGGCAATCACGGATCACTTTAATTTCGACACTCAATGGAAATGGCCTCATGAACACAACAATGATCATCACCTACTTTACAACAACAAAGTTTATTAATACTTAACTTACAGGTTTTTCTTTTCATACTTTGAAGCCACTGTAGAATTATCTCAAAACCAACATTCATAAAAGAACATTAAAAAATAATATGATAAGTAGCCAGAAACTAATTACAGGTTTTTTTCGTACTTTGAAGCTACTGCAAAATGATCTCAGTAGTAATGTACATACAAAAGTACTACAAACTAAAAGAAACCATCCAATAATAACAGGAAGTTATGAGCATAAACTTTTAACTTTTTTTTAAATTTCAGAGCCACTGTATAATGACCTCAATACCAATGTCAGTACAAGAGTGTTACATATAAAATGTTATGCAACAAAGATAAAAACTTCATGTGTGATTGACAAAAAAGACTTCAACTGCACCAAGAAAGAGTTTCAAGCTTAAATTAATGAGAAGGACTGACATGTCACAGATTTGAAAGGTCAAGATGAATTGATTATGTCATTATTTCTGTGAGGTTAAGTTCTGAATATATATTGAAGTCACACTGATTGTCTCTCAGTCTCCATTACAATGTGTTCCCCCAACATCAGCAACAATACTGATTCACTTATAAACCAAACTGCCACATGTGCACATGTAACCACTTAGCATGACTGTTGACATTTACTTTGCTTTACCTCAAAAAATCTTCAAGACGTAAACAAAGTTTTTCTTCAGTTTTAGGCAAGTTATATTGACAAGAGAGTATGAAGTCTTTTACCTGTGAATTACTATTTGAATAGTAGATCTTTTGAAAATAAGAAAAATAATTTGAAATGTGTTACTTTGACAGTGGCTTCATGAATATTGCAGGAAAAAAGTGTTTTTGTACAGATGATAAACTTCACAAACCATAAGATGAGCTAGTTACAAAATATTGTTTACAATTAAGACAGGAGATCTGACTTATAAAACTACTTAAGGTACATCATATCAAAATAAGGAAAAGGATTTGGAATGTGCTGTTATTACAACTTACAGTGGCTTCATAAATACTGCAGGAAAAAATTAATTCTTAAAAATTTAAATCCCATTAAAAGATTGAAACAAGAATGCACCATGACCTGTTTACACAACATATTTTGGACTATTTACAAAGGATTATTTACAAAGTGGAGAGAAAATGTTTCATCAAAAGAATTTTTCTTTCTGAATATAGAGCACTCAATATCATATAACATTTTTAGAAAAATCATACTTAAGATACTGTTATAAATGAACTTATTACAGAACAATTTGTTTGAAAAAAGAGCAGCAGCATGTTCTTACTAAAACGCAATTCTTGCCTTAATTTTTTCACAAGAATCCAAAACACAAATGACCAATATTCAAAAATAGTAGATGGATTTTCATTCATTCTGAAATGCAAAAAAGAAAATAAACCAACATAAGAACATCTGCACCACTTCATATGAGAGAATTATAGACAGTACATTTTATTGCTAGATTGTAGTAATCAAAAACACTGAAAATTAAATTAGCTATAAGCCTTGAATTTCAACTAATTAAGATACAACATTGACTGCTATTATATGAAGTGTTAGAGTCACAATTAATAACTTGCATTTCAAATTAGTTAAGATTACTGTTTCTTACCATTATTTAGGCATGAAGGCTTTGCTGGCGAATTGCAGCAATGAGTCCAGCAACTCTTTTTTCATGAGCTTTGTTCTCATCTGTTTTCCTACACCCTAAAATCAAAATACAAAACATTGTTTCCTTCATCTACATTTTGGCTTATGCCTTTGGCCCTGAAGAGTGAATAGCATCTAATTTCTCTTTAGAATATTACAAGGATAAAGGAAATGATCACTATGTAAAGAAACGCAAGGTTGTTAAACAAATTCACCTGTCAGCACCTTATGAAATGTAAAGACAACACTTTGGAGTATTTATATATATACAGAATGATGTTAGGGTGTAAAGGGTTAAGAATCAAGGCTCACTAAACCAGTCCCAATAACACTAAACTGAGAAAAAGGAGGAGAAACAACTGAATACTTACCTTCCACTTCTGAAAGGCATCTCAAATCTGAACACAGCAAGTTAAGACAATTTTCAATGTTATTTCCTTTGTCACTATATTGGTGAAAGGAAAACAGAAAATCAAGCAAATCTGCCTCAAGCTAAATACAACCTTTAGTTAAGCAGAACCACTACAGTCTCTGAAAAACCCAAATAAATAACAAGGACAAACATTGGAACTTCTCGATCTCTAAATCAAATATTATTCAATCCATTGCTCGCATTTTTTATTATTAACAATAATAAAAATGAATCCAGAGAAACTAATTAAGCAATATATGATAGATAGATTAGTTATCCATATCAAAGGCAGTTGGTAAACATATATAGGCACCTGTGCAGAGTTATTGGATCATGGATTACAATGTAAGACTACAGTTTAGGTCACAATGGACATGTTTATTTCGTTTCTAAAATAAGTCTTTATTACTTACAGGGCAAGAAGGTCATCTTTTCTTTTCATCACTTTGGAATGGAAGCTATCCAATATAAGCAAGCCTTGGTTTAAGCTTTCAAACTCTTCTTTGTGGTCTACAGACAAAAAGTAAACAAATACATTGTATAAGCTGTGTAAGTTAAGCAAGGCTTATAACACCTGAAATAAGTGTAAAAACTTGCAGTATCTCTAGTTTGGGGATTAGCTGTTTTTTAATATTTTTAATACTTTCACTCCTGAGAATGATCAAGACAGAATTTATCCTTACAATATCAAAACAATAGCATTAGTCCATTCAATACCAATTTTACTGATCTAATATCATAAGAATTGTACTGCAGACAGTAAAGAGAATTACCTATAAGATCCTGGAGTTAAAGATTTATAACTCATTAGTGGGGAAAAGAACTTAACATAAGTTTTTTTGAAATTCCAAGGTATTTCACTTTATCATTTTGGAAATGGATCATCCACCTGATGACATAGCTCTCTGCATTTCAAGTTTTACTTTTGAGCGGACTTCTTCCGAAGATAATAATTCATCTTGAACAAGCTTCAGTTCCTCTTCAACATAACTGGCCAACTCTGAGTGAAGCTGGCTTCCACTTGAGGCTGAACAAAAAAGTTAACATCAATAATCAACAAAAATAGTTGTAATTCAGAATAAAAAAATGTAAAGTTATGATTTTTATTTAGTGCTTATAGCTCAAGGTTCCAAGGAGTCTTACAATAAAACTGTTTGATTGAAAATAAATCAAGATCAAAAGTATTCAAATTTAAGCCCCTTTCCATTTGGAATGGGAGGCTGGAAATCAAAACAGAACTTACATGAATTTTCATCTCTCTTGGGAATGCACTTCTCTTTTGTTGCAACTTCATCTTCCTTTATGAAAACTGTTTCTCTGTAAACAGTTTCTGAAGAAAACACAGACAAGGAGTCCAGTGCTTCTTCATCATGTACAACAACATGTAATACCTCAGGCTGTTCATCAATTTGAAACCTGACAGTTTTATGAAGGTTCCTTTTACTCTGCACCTCTTTTTTCTCTTCACTCTCTAATGGCAGACCCTGGCTAGCAGGTGGGTGTGTTTGGGGGGAAACAGGGCTAAGATGTGCATGATGAGGTGAAGACTGCCTCCCGACCTTTCCTGACCCCACTTTGGTATTGCTGCCAGATGAGGGATCCACCTGAGGTTCAGCATTTGGGAAGATGCCACCTTGTTGTTCAATAGTTTCTTTATCTTCCCCAATGGCAATTTTTGTACCACTTGAGCAGCCAACTTTATTGCTTTTATCTTTTTTTTGTCTTCTTCAGTCGCAATGTCTGTATCACTTGAGCAGCCACGTTTCCTGTGCCTTCTTTTTTTCAAAGATTTATATTTTGCTGTCTTCCCCACAGCTTTTCTTCTTGCTTGTTCCTCCCTGACATCCTGCATTATCTCTTCCCATATCTCTTCATCTGTGGGACTGTAAAGGTAATGCAAAAGAGTTAATGGAATTTCACAATACAATTACTTTTAAACAAAACAAATAATAACTGCATGAATAAAAACCATTGAGCAAGTAAACTTTAGATTTTAGTTGACCCTTGTGATTATGCAGCAAAAATAATAATAATATCTCACTGTGAAAGTTTATTGATCAAGTTCATGGATCTAAAATAACATTATAATAGTAACTGACTTATAAATGCCAAACATAGGCTAGATGATCATTACAATAACTAGCTATGGAAATTACTGAAGGATACTCACTGAATGACTCCGTCATCTTCCTGGATAATCCATGATAATTCAAACTCAATTTTGCCACAAACAACTTTCTTGATTGCTGGCTTAAGGGTGACAGTAACATCCACTTTTCCAGGCATCTCTGTAATGTAATTGCTGATATCAATACAGCCAGTGGCCAGAAGCTGTTGACAACCACTAGGAGACACCTAATGATTTCAAAGAAGCAAGAGGAAGATAAACAGTGTTCAGATTTACTCCAAACTGTGTGGAGTGAAAATAATATCAAAGAGCGACTACATGCTTGCATAATATTGAAGAGGGAAAAGCTTACATTACAGATGTAAATATTCCACTGCTTTTCTTGATATTCTGTCATTTTATCCTCTGAGTTCTACAAATACAAATAAATATTGTTTTAAAATAAAGAAACAAACTTGATGACAACAATATTAGGGACCTTGAACAAACCACAAGAACAATGGAATCGAAGATGTGGCAAAAAAAAAAAAGACCAAATGAGCAGAAAAACAGCTAAGCACTAGCATTTAGAACTTTTTTATGTTGAAGTCAAATCAAATTTGACGTGGTCTGTGTACAGGAACACTGACAGAAAATTATTTCACTTTCAATATGGAACTCAATGTGGCTCACACACATTATACAGAGGTTGAGATGTGGCACTGTTAGAGACAGTAAAAGCATTCATGCTGCTATTAAGGAAATTCCAAACAAAAATTTAGATTTATTTTTTAATCAATTTGTCTTCCTAGGCATCACTCTCCTGACTGGTTAAGGTCCCTATTAATTTTGCCTGTGCAGTGTCTTTTAACCTACAGGAAGTGTTATTGTGAAATAAAGTTCATATAATGGTTTTGGCAATATAAATTTAATCATCTGTCCTCAACCGTTTCGTAGATTCAATAGCGTTTCATAATTTTTTTTTCTCTTCAGTTGCTGTGCTTTTAACTTTTACAATGAAAGTTATAATATATTTAACATTAAGATGGACTGTTTTTATTTCAAAATTTCTTAAAACGCAACGCAAATTGAATCGGAGGAAGGAGCAAGCCTATGAAAAAAGCAAAGAGGGCTTCAGTAAGTAGGTATAACGTGTTTACGGAAACGATGGTTTCGAAAAGAAAACTATGACGAAGGCAAGTCTTTTGGACTAAAATTTCGTTTCCAAATACTGTGGCACTTTAAGGAAATCTGTCCTCAAATTTCTACCTCATGTTGCCTTTGTTCAAAACTTACCTTGAGGAGAGTAAGTTTACCATCTACTGGATCAGGCTCAGGCCAAAAATGAACACCACGATAACCATTTTCAACATCTCCAAACCATGCTACAGGCTGAGAGAAAAAGTAATTGCAAGAAATATTTCTTTAACTCAAACTGACGATTAAGACATCAATAACGTTTAATGAGCTAAGAGAGAAAGAACAGAGATCCAAAGTCTACACTGACTACCTTTGTACTGTCTTTCGCTTTCCTTTTTTTCCAAAAAACTGCAAGCTTGTGGGGAAACCTAGTTGAAGAACAAAACAAGAATGTCAGCATAATGTGAGAAAGTTGCCATTGAGATGCACTTACATCTTTTGTTATTTTGGAATATGACAAAAAGGCAAAGAAGTACATCATATCTTCAAGGCGGCCGCCATGATGTCTTAATGCCAAGACTGGTAACTAGTAAAACGTACCCCTCCCTCCCCCTCGCTGTTAATGATTGACCGTTATCAAAAACTTTCTCTTGCAGCACTGCCGTGAAAAATACCAATTAGCTTAGTATTTGTTTTTCACCGAGTCTTGCAACTTCAAAGGGCAAACAATATTCAGTTTGGGAAAAGACCCTTTGTTTCTGTTGCTTAAGTCTCACGCGGAATTCAACAGTGAAATCGAACTCAGCCAAATTCTAAAACGCATATTTTTTCCTCAATTCAATTAATCCCTAGTGAAATTTATATTGTTTTTGAAATTGTACGCTTTGTCAGAGTTTAACTTTTGATCATTTTCTAATCAGAAAAGTAAAAAAAAGTCTGACTCTAGGGAGACAAGTAGCTTCGAAGGCTAAACTCTTAATAGAAAAGAGAGAAAGAAAATACTTTATCTTGTCCCTTACCACCTTTTCTTGCGTAATTCAACATTCAGTAACGAAACAGATGCTGTGATTAGAAAATTATCAGCTCTTGCTTTTTCCCGACGGAACGGTATGAGAACACAAGCCATTGCTGCTTCTCACAAAATCTCTCAGACGAACTCCAAGGATTTCTGCTTCGTTCATTGTGATGTCATGTTACCATGAAAATAATTGCTTCCAATGCATGTTGCGCGCGCTCAGTGCACTGCATTGACTAAGGCCGGTTGGAATAACTTGAAATTTCTCCATAACAGTTGAAGTAGAAGTAGATATATGAGGAAAATAGTTGCACTGGAAAACAAAAAATGTCTGCCTCTCTATATTTCTTCACTGGTGTACCCGTTTGTCTCCATTATGGTTTTAAAGTCGATTCATAACGATTTAGGTAATTGTATTTTCTTCCTATTTATATCTAAAGAAAATATTTAACAGTCAGCTGATACAAGGGTGACACTTTTGTTGAAAAAAGGCGTGCATTTGTACCCTCTCCCCCCTGCCCCTCCCCCATCCGATCTGACCCTCTCGTTTGAACAAATCAAATTCTTACAGTGTACGGAGAGATGTGAGGTGTGATAACAATACTGAAAAAGCTTCAATCCTAGCCATAATAGTGTAAACTTTTTCCCTTTCCCACCTTAGACCGCCCTAAAAAATACAATTAAAGATAGAATCGCAAACTGGACAACGAGAGGTAGGCTTGTGTTTTGATAAAGCTTCATCAGAGTTTCAAGTTGGCTATTAACTTACGCTCAAAGAGGACTGGAGTGAAATCTGTTTTCATTGTACTGGAAGAGAACTTTTGATATCCTATGCTTGTCTGCTGTTAAGAAGTTACATCCATGGGAATTTCAACGAGCTCGAGTGACACCAAAATTAATGTTTTCTTTATCTAAGGGCGTAAAATGAACCTTTCAGATGAGCTGCGAACGTTCCTGTGATTTTAATTCTCCCTGAGTGCTCTATTGTAGTAATAATCACTAAGTGGTATTCTAACACTAGAGGCACTGAATGAAAACTTGTCAATACGATAGCAATTTTGTTTTACTCCGGTGCTACTAGGACGCCCTTACAAATAGCTTTTACTACTGAACTCGTAGCTACGCCGCAATTTGGAATGAATACGAAATTAAAATTGGTATTTGAAAGCTCCACGGAAATGTTCGTTGCTTCTAACAAACGAAGAAATTGGCGATCAGAAATCACAATGATTTACGGAAGTTAAAATAATAATGATAATAGTAGTTATAATACTACTAATAATAGAAATAATAATAGTAGTAATAATAGTAATGATGATAAGAATAAAGATAATAGAAGAAAACGTAATGGGGAGACGCGGGGTTTATTTTAAATGGAGATCGTCTCAAAAATTTTGTAAAGTTGACGGTTTTAAAACGTCAAAATTAAAGCTACACCCAAACTACATTTTTACGCCCGTTTAATGTAAGTTACTACTATGTATC
Source organism: Pocillopora damicornis (assembly GCF_964200805.1). NCBI lineage: Eukaryota > Metazoa > Cnidaria > Anthozoa > Scleractinia > Pocilloporidae > Pocillopora > Pocillopora damicornis. Next base: position 13,173,716 of record NC_142678.1, read on the forward strand.
TTGGGCAAATTCCAAGGAAATTGAACAGTTTTTATCTTACGTAAATGTTTCCGCATTCTGCACCATCATCCTCTTTGGTTTTTTTATATACCCGGAATCGGTGGCATGGTATCACCACGCCCCACCCCCCCTCATCCTCCGCCCCGAGGCTTGTGGTTTCATGGCGCTTCTGACATGTTTCTTTGACTATGTACGAATGTTCGAGCGAACAAAGCTGCAATAAAATGTCCGCCGGGCACACAACAATGGCAGAGAGATTAAAGAGCGCGGTGGGACTCTGTTTTAAAATGTGGTTATTCCTATTTGGCTGCTGCTTAATAAGATTTTTTTTTTGAGTAATAAAAAGTCAAGTTCTTTGCCATGTCAACCGTTCGGCTTTTTTAATTATCGCCGACCGTTTCAACTGAGTTCTTGTCGATCTGAGCTGGGCCAGTTGACCTTATGGACCGGTCACAACTGGAAAAAAATGGCTACAATTCCCATCAAAACCGTAAAAACAAGGTCATGAATCGTTCAAATCTGAAATGCCCATGAGGGTAACAATCCGAACCGAGGTGAGGGTATGGTGACTAATGGGAATAATGAAACATGAGAAATTGCTTTTTTATGAGCAAATCAACAGCAAAAGAGTGAGAAGATGGACTTTGTAAAAGACTTGAGAAAAGTCGTGTTTCTTTTTCATTTACATTTATTTAAAATTATTATTATTACAAATCAAAGTAAGATAAGGAAATAGCGAAAAAAATCGCAATGAAAAACAGGCAACTCAGTATGTTCTCAATTGAATCAAAAATTATCTCGTGTCAATTTGAAAGAAAAAAACCTAAGGCGATTACGTTTCTCCTTTCCCTGGTGAAGTAATGGCGTGATGTTATACTCAATGAGTCCCAGTCTCCACGTCTTAGCATTCGGTTAATCATCAGCACTGATATGGATTGATCGCAAAGAAAAGTGACGCATGCAGCCAGAAAACCACCCAACATAACCCACAGCGTTCGAATCGAATACAGGTGGTGGAAAAGGGCAATGTTATTCAAAAAGAAAAAAGGAAGAAAAAACTAAAGAAAGAAGGAAAAGGAAACAAAAACAACCCAAAATAATAAAAGAGGAGAAAAAAAGGAGAGGATGAGAAAATTTCAAAAACGATTCGAAACCCAAATTACAAAATACTTAAAAAAAACCTAAGTTAAAATTGAAAATACGGATTACCTAAGAATGAGTACCTAGAGATGCATAACCTACCTAACTAAATCAAACAAAAAAGCGAAAAAAAACAACAGAAAAAAAGAGAAGTACGAACAAAAAAAAAGTGTGCAGTGCCAAAGGTGAAGTATTCAGTTACGTGCAGTGATTTTGTAACCGCTTACGTCACTTTCATTACAAATGATTCTTTATCAGCGCGTCTGATTGGAAGAAAACAAAGCCATTGGATTGAAATACGTAAACTATGACTTTACCTTAGATCTATCTACCTTCACCTTAGAAATAAAACGTAATCAAAATAAAAGATAACAGGGTCGTAATTTTTTTTTTCTTTTTTTTCAATCAATCAATAAACTTTATTTACCCTCAAATTTACAGTGTAGCACTCGGATGCTAATATCTTCAAGCAAACTGCATTAATAACTAATTATAATAAAGAGATTAATTCTATAACAAATAGGACAATTAACTACCAAGACAACTAACTAACAAATCATCTTGATGTAGAAAGGTTTGCAGTTCCTGCCCTTTTATGTAAATTATTGTACCCAATAGATAACAGTCGTCGAAAAGAAGTAAAATCAGAAAAAATGCGGTGATGGTCAGGAAGAGAATTCCAAGATATTACTACCAAGTAACTAAAGGAATTGATACCATAAGAAGTGGTCAATGGTTTAGGCAAACAGAGTATATTATGTCCTCCTAAAGAATAGGTGCTAGAGCGCAAGCGAAACATATCTTTTAAATATCTTGGATAATCAGAAAAATGTAGACATTTAAAATAGTAAGAATCATGTTTTGTAAACGCTTGTCCTTAAGGTTTACAGTTCCTGCCCTTTTAAGTAAATTATTGTATTCAGAGTTAAAATCCTTGAAAATAAATCGAAGAATACGTTTGTTTAAAAGATCCAATTTATCAGAATCTTTTTTATCAGAGAAATGCCACACCATAGTACAAAAATAAAAGTGAGGAAGTATAAATGCCTTATAAAGACGTAGCATGGTTTCAGTGGACATCAGTTTGCCGAACCTTGTCATAACGCTAAACTGATTGTTTACCTTTTTACATATAGAGGACACATGTTGCTTAAACGTAAGATCTTTATCAATTGTGACGCCAAAAAGTTCCACTGAGTCTTTTACTGAGAAATTAAATTGATGATCAGTTTTTCCTAGTATCATCCCTTGGTGTTAGCTGGGATTTGCTATCATTCCATTGATCTCATACCAGGCATTTGCTGAACTTACCTCACGCGAGATACGCCTTTCCAAAGATTTTTTTTTTTTTTTTTAATAGTATCTCTTTATTGCGCCGTACTCTCCAAAGGGAGATGTTAGTCTACTTACAATAAAGTTCAATAATACAATATGAATAACATAAAACGATAACTTTACCATATCCGAATACAATACGTTGATTGAAAAGCTATTACTGCTAAATTACATTTGTGCATTGAGACTTTGATACATTAAATGAGGAACTATAACAAAAGTGAAAAAAGAAAAAGAACGTAAGGAGTATTGTTTGAAGTGTTTTGGTGAGAGTTTCACTGTTTGCAGGTGTACCACTAAGTTTTTTATTTATTTACTTTTTTATTATTTAAATTTTGTTTTTATTTTATTTTGTATTTTTTAAAGAGAGTTGAGATATTTTAACCGCATTTGTCAGGAGCTAGTTATTGACGGTATTTTCAATTAGGTCCCTTTGGTGAACTGCATTCACAAAGTCGTGAAGGACAATGGGCTTGTTGTTAAGTTTACAACTATAGATATAATAACGCATGAATAGTGTGACGTAGTCCAATTTCTTGGTGGTACTATTCTCGTTTAAGTTGGAGGTAATTCCGAATAAAAGTTCCTCCGTAGTTGGGGAGAACTGTGAATTGTACGTTGTGTTAAACCACCGAATGACTTTCTGTATGACTGATTTCGTAAAGGGACAGTGAATAAAGGTGTGATCGATTGAGTCTTTTTCCCCACAAAAGCAGCATTCTTCGTCAGTTTTAATACCATATTTGAATAGTTCTCTCTTTGTCACCACGATTCTATGAATAAACTTAAATTGAAATTCTTTTAGTTTTGTTTCTTTGCACAGCTTTCGTATTGACTTAAATATCTTTGCCCATTTTTCATCATTCAAAGAAAGTATTTCGCTCCATCTTTTAGGACCTGCCTGACCTCCAGTGTGGATTTTAGCAATTAAAAGATTATAGAAATCCCTTGATTTGGCTTTATCAAGGTTGAGCGTGAAATTTCCGTTGAGGTGAAAAAGATGATCGTTACTTGTGAAAAACTGATTATTAACTGATTCTATTTGTCTTGCTTTCGACCGTAGCCGGTCAGGTATGGCACTAATAATCTGAAAATACTGGAGGAAGTTTGTCTTGCAAGAAAACTTTCCTTTAAATTCCTGGAATGAGAGATGGCTACCATCCTCCTTCAACAAGTCTTTAATAGAAACGATTCCCTTCTCCATCCAGTTGCTGAGATAAACGGGTGTTTCATCTATTAGAATTTCTTTATTATTATACAGTACTACATCACTTTCCTGGTCGTAACCGTAAAGTATTTTTAATTCTTGAAAGAATTTGAGAATGTTCTTATAAAAGGCTGGCAATTGAGGGAAGTACTTTGTGTCGTAGTTGCATTTTAGAAGAAAATTTAAGCCCCCCTTTTTCCTGAAATAGTGGTTTGGGACAGAGCACCAATTTTTATCTCCAGCATTCAAAAGTCTAGGGATCCATGCAAGTCTCAAGGCTTTAAACATAAGATCTACATCTGTCATGCGTAGCCCACTCATAATAAAGGGCCATTCGAGAGAATCAAAAGCCTTACGAAAATCAAGAGCTATAAGAATGCCCGGAATTTTTTGCTCTTTTGTTAGGTCTAGAACGTCGCTTATAAGTCTAATGTTTTCCCCAATGTAGCGTCCTTTTACAAAGCCTGTTTGGTCTGGATGTATTAAGTTCGGCAAAACCGTTTCTAATCTTTTGGCTATTGCTTTCGCAGCGATTTTTTGATCGACATTCAGTAGGGTTATCGGTCTCCAGTTATGCAGGTCGAGTAAAGAGCCGTCTTCCTTTGGTAATAAAGTAATAATGCCCCTTCTTTGCGAGATGGTAAGTTCATTTTTCTCGTAAGCCTCGTTTAAGCATGCCAGAAGATTTTCGCCTAATAGGTCGTAGAAAAATTTATAGAATTCCACGGTGAATCCGTCTTCACCTGGCGCCTTATCACTTTGGAAAGATTCTAGTACATTTTTGCACTCATCATAACTTAGAGGACCTTCCAAGTTGTCCCGATCGTCATCTGAAAGTTTTGGTACTTGCAAATGCTGTGTAAATTCATCGTATTCCTCTTGAGAGAATGTTTTTGCTGATGTGTACAAGTCTCTAAAGTAAACTTCAATTTGGTTGAGGATCTGTTTATCATTGATTGTAGTGGATTCATCTTCTAGGCGAAGTTCCCTTATGGTCTTTTTATTATAATTCCTTTTTTCCATATTGAAAAAATATTTTGTTGGTCGTTCGCCCTGTTCTACCCAACGACATTTCGCTCTAAACATCGCTTGCTTTCCTTTATTTTCGTACAGAGACTGAAGTTTGGATTTAAGATTGTCATAGTGCAGCAAGATTTGATTAGTATCTGGCGAGAAAAAGTTATTACAAATAGTGTCGTCTAACTGTTCGAGCTGGCGTTTAATATCCTCTGCCCTGTCTCTGGATACTTTTGCTTTGTATTTCGCATACGAGATAGTCGAATTCCTAATTTCCATTTTGATTAGCTCCCAGGGTCGTAATGAAAAGAAATCTGGTTAGATATTTTGTCCGTGACCCTGAACCTAAGATATTACATTCACAAAAGAGGTGTTTATACTCATGAAATAGTTCTAAGCAATTTGAAAAAAGACGAGAAAAGACAAAGATCTTTATCTTTTCTCATCTTTTTTTAAATTGCCTAGAACTATAAGATAGTTACTTACGTTAAAAAATGAAAATTTTTACAACATTAGAAATTATTTGAATTCATAGTAGTTATTCATAGTAGTCACATGAAAATTTGTTTGACAAATAAAGTAATCTCATGATTCAAGGATAACATCTGAATGATTCTCTAAGAGAAAGAGCTTTACATTGAAAAATAAAACTGCTCAGAATTTATAGATTTACAAAGGATTTTTAGCAAGAGATTATAATCTCTTGTTCTTAGCTATATACAAACATCAGTACTATACAAGCCAGACCAAAAATAAGGAAAAAGTTGTGAAATCGAACCTGTAAAAGGAAAGGAAAGTAAAAACAGAATTAGCCATTGTTATTTATAATAAAGTCTCTTAAATCAACATAATCCAAATGATTCGTGGCAAACTCATTATAGAATGGAAAGTAAGATTACAAAAAGAGAACCAAAAGCATTTCAACTGAATTAAAATACAAGTTTCCTACTTTTAATGCAGTTTGTTATTCAGGCCATGTTGGTCAAGTTGAGGATAAGATCCAGGACATTCTTTTCCCGATCTTTGTGTTCTTTGGTTTTCTTCCAACCTGCCGCAGAAAACGTTATAAAACATCACTCACCATACGATAGCAAAAAAATAAAAGATTGCATAAAAAAACAACCCAGGCGTTGGTAACCGAACACTTGTTTAACATCATAAAAAAGAAAACTTAGTACTATCACATTGAAGAACTAACATAGAAACTGATTTTCACCTTTGACTTCAAACAGGTATTTAAGGTCCTGACGTAAGAACTTCAAACACTCTTTCCGGTTTTGTTGTCTGGAACTAAAAACAACAGAGACGAAAGATAAGGCTTTAATAAGATAAACTTTCCATTGGAAATACAATGCAAGGAATTAAAATGCTTAATAAAAAAAGGAGTGCTTATATGTGGTTAATTTAAATCATTCGTTCTGGTTATTGAATATGTATTACCATAATTTGGCATATTGACTTGTTCCCAACTATCGAGCAAGGTTTAAAACAGCTTTATAAGGATAAGATGTACTTACAGAGTGAGAAGGTCTTGCTTCCTTTCGTCAAGTTCAGAACAGAACTTATTTAGCGCTAACCAGTCAAGTGATAAGCTTTCAAACTCGGCCTCACAATCTAAAAGGGGAAATTAAAGAAGGCTGCATTTAATTTGTGTTTAGTTAGTTACATGCATCACCCTCTATTTGGCGCGACGGTATACCCGGATAACTGTTTCCAGACTTTACCTCTTCCTAGGAGAAAAACTGTTTTTCTTTAGCGTTGCGTGAGAGAAACCAAGCACTTTGAACCCCGAAAGATTCCTCTCAACTAACAGGATAGTTCGGCTGTTATTTGACGAAGGTGAACGGTTGAAAAGGTTCGAAGCTAGGGATTCAGGATAGTGGCTCTCGAAAATCACTGTTCTGCATGTTTGTAGCAAATATGTTAGTTTTTATATATTGACTCATGCAAAGGTAAAAAAAAGAAAACTAACCTTCAGTGTCTACTGCTTCTTTCATCTCCAGTTCCAATTTAACCATCACCTTGTGCAATGAAAGCGACTCGTGTTCGACAACCTGAATCTCTGTCTCCACATAAATAGCCAACTCAGGGAACTGATTGCTTACGATGGCAGCTAAAGAAGATATCAGAAAATACAGGTGCTTAAATAATGAAAAGGGCAGGCGAATGTATACACAGTTGATATTGAACCAATTAAATCTATTTGGTTAAGAGCAATCAAAATACAAGCAACAGTCAAGAATAAAAGTTTACTTGGGCGCAGATGGGAATGTTTCTAATGACTCTCTTCGCCGGTTCGGTGGATAAAGATGCACTGTTTCCCAATACTTTCCGCTCATTAGGATCTATTCTGCGGTATGCTTACAGAACAACTTACCACAGCTGTCTCCACCCTGGCACTCTTCCATAGCAATTACTTCCTCGGAAGGTTGTACTTGCTTGATAATTGATCTCTCGCCCACATTTGAACAATCTTTAGCAGTCGAAGCATCAAGGTTTGTTGATCCGATACTTGCAGGAACATTATCCTTGTTTGTGAAAGAGAGATCGTCAGGAGAGACCTTATCAGATGGGAATGACTGGGCCTTTGAGTCACCAGAAGCTTCTCGGTCAACCTGTTCGTCTTTTTCATTGCTGGCAGCCAAGCCTTGTAACGCAGTCTTTACATTTATCTCTTCTACTGTAGCTGTGCTCACCACAAACTGAATATCTTCCAATGAAGAAACAGACCACATGTCAGAAGTATCGGTCGACTCCAAGATTGACGAACTATTTTCCTCATCGGTATCATTGGATGGATTGTGTTCCATTTTGTATTTTTCACCATTCGATTCTTTCCGTTTTGCTCTACGCCTCTGACCACGAGTACTGGAGGGCTTGTTGCGCATGTCATCAGCATCACTGGATGAGATGTCTCCCATTTTGTATTCCTCATTCATGGATTCTCTCCGTTTTCTTCTACGCCTTTGACGACGAGTACTGGAGGGCGTCTCGCTCATCTCATCAGTATCATTAAATGGATTATTTTCCATCGGGTATTCTCCACTTTTAGAGTTCTTCCGTCTTCTTTTATGCCTTTGGCGACGAGCGCTGGAGGCCTTCCCGCTGTTCTGGGACGAGCAGTCATTATCGGTGGTACCGTTGAAATTTGCAAACGTGTTTAGATCCTTTGGATAGTGGCGCATCTCGTTTTCCTTCTTCTCAACACTTGTGGTATCACTCTTTTTTCCAGGCTGCTTCATATTCGGCGGAGGGGGGCGAGGTGGAGCCGCCTTACGAGTTGGTGGTTGACGCGGTGGAGGTATCGGAGGAGAGGGACGGGCTGAAACAGGACGAGGTAAACCAGATTGGGATGGACTGGTATGAGAAACGGAAGGCCTCTCAGAGGGAGGCAGCGGTGGGGGTGGAGCTTTCCTTTTGACCTTTGTTGGTCCTGATCTTGTTTTATTGCGGCCTCGACACGAAACCAACTGAGAACTATTACCCTTAGTGTCAGCACTATCTTTTTCTTCCTTCTTTTTCCCATGGTTACCAACGACGCCTGGAAATGGAGCAAGTGGAGCAGCATTGACCTTTGTGGCGGCCACCTTCGAACAGGCAGCAGCACTGGTAACAGTGCCATCGCGCTTTTCCTTTCGGAAGCTCTTTAAGGATCTTGGACGCGACAGTCTCCGGCTTTCTTCCCTGATGGTATCTTTCTTGTCTGGGAGACTGCAAGATAATCACAAGGGAACAGTGAATTGAAATAATCAAAATGTTTCCTTAATACTCTAAAAGAGCAAGAAGTAACACTTTGACTCAATTTTTTATGAACTTGCTTTATATCTAAGCCTTCCTTGAAAATGGAGTTTCGAAAATTTGGGATCTTGTTATTTTCACATCAGTCTATCAGAGGTTTTCAGTTTCATTTTTCTTAGTCTCAATTGCTGTCATATCCCCGCGATTTCCAAAAATCATTTCATTGGCCGCTTTAAACTAAGATTTAGCGCGCGTCGATGAAACTAAAAAAGCGCAAGTTAAGTGGTAAATTGCTTGGAGTCATTCAGTTTTTGTCCCAGACTTAAAAACAAACTGTTAGTTTTTTTTCTTTTGCTGGCGTGTTTTCTTTTGTAACGGCTGCTTTATTCTCTTGCCGTACCAAAAGCGCAAATAGAACAAAAAACTTCACCTAAATCTAACATGCCTACATTTATCGGTGATCTTTCTCGATGAGTTTTCTACTCTTTTTTTCTCCACTTACCATTTGTTTTTGGCACATTCCACAGTCGGAGAAGGAACCGAAGCTCTCAATTGTAATTCTTGATGATTTTTACTTGGACTTTTTCCACGCATTTTCTTCAAAAAACTCATGATTGCTTCGTTTTGTTCACAAAACGATCACATGCGTTTCAGAGGAATGAAAATCTTCTGTTTATCCATTGTGATGTCATGTAGCCATGACGATAGCTTCTAGTCTCATTTCCAGTGTACTGCGCCACTGTAAATAGTTCTTTCGATTTTTCACAGGAACGAAAGCTATGACTTGAGTCAAAATAAATGATAAGTCGTCATACTTCTGTATATCAAGCTATACCGTTCATTTAAGCGTGATGACGATGCGTAAAGCCAATATTCATGTCAAACTCTTTCCCCAGTGCGACGACCTCTAACCCCACGTAATGCGCATGCTCTCCGTTGCGAATTTTCAAAATGGCGGACAGGCCAAAGAGGGAAATAGAAAAAACAAAGCGATTTTGCAATGAATACTCAACATACACCCCCGTTAGAAAGGCGAATCCACGGAAGGAAGATACAAAACTGTATGATATTGACATCGATATGATATTAAATCGATACCGAGGGCCCGTTTCCCACTTGCTAAGAAGTGCATTTAATTGCCTTCCACTATGATTACCAGCTTTCTTGACAGCTTTCTGAAGACAGAATATTTTCTTTCTGAAGACTTCTGATATGCGGCTATTGATTATTACTTCTCGTATACCTGATTGCTCAAACACTTTGTTTACGATTGTTGAAAGGACCGACTCATGGTTCTCCGTCTTCGTCTTTGCATTGCTTTGAAATAGTATAGATTAGTAAGCTGAAACGAAAAATTAATCAGGGAAGTTTACGAAAAATCCCGCAAACAAGCTTAAAAAAGGCATTTATTTAGACTTCATACTTCAACGAACTTCACAAATCTTACCTGTTTATCTTGTAAATAAACAATGGTAGATTAATTACCGAAGCGCTTTCTGAGTTTCCCGATCCCTCTCCTACTGCTTTCACGCTTACAAAACAGGAAAAAATCAAAAGGAGGAAGATACAGCTGTTTTGAAACGCCATTTGACGAGGGTAAATCTGCTTTTTGTTCGACACTTTACATATTAAAACAAAGGAAATTTGTTCTTCTTTTTGATTCTGGCGGTACATTTTTAAATTGCGCCTGCGTAAAAGAGATATCACCCGAGACCCTTCGCTCGATCGTGGTTTGATTAAAAACGCCTTGTTAATTTCACGCAACCGCTCGGAGAAAAGGTAAAAATGACGAGGGAAAAACTTTACCTTCAAGTTAGAAAATTAGCAAAATAGAAAGCCACAATATTATAGTTTAAAATTTCAGAGGTACATTGAGTGCTTTTTCCGTAGAGAATCCGCACGATGGTAAAATATTCGAAATTACACTCGATTTGAGGGGGCGTTGAAGTGGGCGCGGTCACTACATTCATGGTAAGACTATTTGTACCCCATGAGTTTGATATGTAGATACGAACAGAAAATCGCGTAAAAACTCTGAGACGTTTCAAAAATAAATAAACTGCTTGCAGTTTACTAGATGGCCATAGAGGAATGAAAATAAATGAAAAGTTTTGTTGTTCGGTTGATTTTCCTCGGAAAACCAGCATCAAATTTGACAGCGAAGGGAATCTAGCATGGATATTACAAATGCCGTTTTTTTTAATTGTCTTTTTATTTGCAAAATTGTTCCTAAAATACCACTTGACCTTTTTAATTTCACTTTTTTTTTTATTTTTACAAGGGAGCTATAAAATTATAATTGCCAAATTCACCAAAGACCAGGCGCAGAAGTGTGAGTTTTGGGTGTTCCTGTTTGGAATTTCAATTTTCCCCATCCGTCCTGCCTTGGTAACCTTCCTTATATTCATCAGTGACGAACGTGATCTGATCAACACTGTGGTTGACGTGTACATTTGTTTAATTTTTCTTTAACTCTTGATTATCAAAACTTTTTCGATTGCTTATTTTTAAGACTGTCAAAAGACTTTTTGAAGGCTTTTTTTTACAGCCAAATGTATTTACAAGTTTATTCAAATTGATAAGTTCAATTTATTTTTATTTACGGACTTTGGAGTCTAGCCTCTATCGGAACAGCGAGCGTTCAGGTAACTAGCTACAATAGACTTCGGTCAAAATGTTTCGACTCAAACATACCTAAATGAATAAATGGTGAGAAACCGGAAACTTGCCGTTGTGAACTGCGTTTTCAGAAAGTTGCCGAATCTTTGTAGGGTCTCACTCCTTTTTAGGCGTATGGTACGTGTGTTTTTATTTTTTCCAGAGATTTACTTAAGAGGAGTATCTAAAGCGTGGAACCCGTAATAAACAATAATTGTCATTATCGTTATGGTTCAATAGTTCGATATTAGGATGTCTATACAAGCTGCTCCATATCCATTCATTTGGTGTACGTAAGGAGGCAACGGCTTGTTGCTCAGGTGCTAGATTCTCGAGGCAAGCTTGCCTCGAGAAATTCAGCACCTGAGCAACAAGCCGTTCCCTCTCTACGTACACCAAATGAATGGATATGGAGCAGCTTGTTTAGAGATCCTAGTACCAAAAGACTCTGGATGTGTGTTGACGGATCTCGAGTTAGTTATACTCGCTGGAACGATATGGAAACTAACAATTCAGGCGGAAAAGAGGATTGTGGACACATCATCTCCATTGAGAGGCGAAGAAGATGGAATGACTGACCTTGTGCAACTCTATCTTTGTGAAATGCGCGGTAAGCCTGAGGAGGCAGTGGTAGGTGCTCGCGCTCTTAGCTTACAGAGGTTTAGCCTAGGAGTTTTCAGGTTAATTGCTGATCATTCATTTGCTTTCGCTCACTGTCAAGTGGTTCTAGACAATGCAACTGCCCCAGGCTCCCGGTGCACAAAGAAATGTTCATCTTGCGATCGAAGAAAACGTACAGTTACTGATGACGAGCACAGGTCCTACCATTCTCTCACTCGGCTAACAAGACAAAAAGCGCAACTACTCTGATTCTTGTATATAAACTAGCTTTAGTATGTTACGCACGCGAGGAAGTAATAGACCCGACAGCCTCGTTCCCAGGGTCCTTTTTCTTCGTCTCTCGAGAGAGGAAGAGAGGTTGGGAAAGAGGATGTAGACTCGATAGCTTGAAATCCTATTTAAACTTCTGCGGAAAGTTTTAAGTTTGCACTAGGAGGCAAAATCTTCAGTAATTTGGGATGTGCACTCGTTGCCACACCGAAAAATACTGAGGCCGATTATTATAGTCTTTGACGACATTTGACCTGTATGAACCTGAACCGCTTTCTCTGCAGGAGATTTTCGACAGCAACAACTTGCCAGACGTGTACATGTGTCATGTGTCATGCTATCTCATGACCTATGACGTAATTGAATTGAAGGGATTTCCAAGTTCACCGGAAGTAATGCTATTTTTCCAGCCCGAGTGCAAATTTACGTTTTCTTGTTTCCAAAAATTTCTTCGATTTCGACACATGACAAGTGAGTTAAGCTGGTTGTCTTGTGATCGAAAAGTTATTGTTATATTTGGTGTCATAACCATTATTTCTTTGGTTTGTTTCTTTAACACTTGCGTGAAGATTTCTTCAATCTTAATAGGCTAAGGTAATTTTAAAACGGGACGATAGTCATCTTGTGAAACATAATCAGCCCGGCTCAGCTAATAGTTCCCACATATCTCTCATTAGGTTGTAGTACTACATTTGGGGCGAGTTTTCTGGCCCTGCAATCACTGAGGATGGTGAGGTAAAACTGTCGCAATCACGGATCACTTTAATTTCGACACTCACTTGAGTCATGTAAATTTCCATAGTATGATGAAAGACAAAAACCAATGTGATCACGAGGGTCAGTCAAGGAGCCAATGAGAACTATTAGTAAAGCTAAGCAAACTGCCCAAAACGCGGGAAAAATTGAGCAGGGACTTGTCTCAGTTTTGCATTTGGGGCGAGTTTTCGGGCCCAATCACCGAGAATGGTGAAGTAAAACTGTCGCAATCACGGATCACTTTAATTTCGACACTCAATCGAAATGGCCTCATGAACACAACAATGATCATCACCTACTTTACAACAACAAAGTTTATTAATACTTAACTTACAGGTTTTTCTTTTCATACTTTGAAGCCACTGTAGAATTATCTCAAAACCAACATTCATAAAAGAATATTAAAAAATAATATGATAATATTATATGATACAGGTTTTTTCATACTTTGAAGCCACTGCAAAACGATCTCAGTAGTAATGTCCATACAAAAGTACTACAAATTAAAAGAAACCATCCAATAATAACAGGAAGTTATGAGCATAAACTTTTAACTGTTTTTTTTTATTTCGGAGCCACTGTATAATGACCTCAATACCAATGTCAGTACAAGAGTCTTACATATAAAATGTTATGCAACAAAGAAAAAAACTTCATGTGTGATTAACAAAAAAGACTTCAACTGCACCAAGAAAGGGTTTCAAGCTTAAATTAATGAGAAGGACTGACATGTCACAGATTTGAAAGGTCAAGATGAATTGATTATGTCATTATTTCTGTGAGGTTAAGTTCTGAATATATATTGAAGTCACTCTGATTGTCTCTCAGTCTCCATTACAACGTGTTCCCCCAACATCAGCAACAATACTGATTCACTTATAAACCAAACTGCCACAATTGTGCACATGTAACCATTTAGCGTGACTGTTGACATTTGCTTTGCTTTACCTCAAAAAATCTTCAAGAAGTAAACAAAGTTTTTCTTCATTTTTAGGCAAGTTATATTGACAAGAGAGTATGAGGCCTTTTACCTGTGAATTACTATTTGAATAGTAGATCTTTTGAAAATAAGAAAAATAATTTGAAATGTGTTACTTTAACAGTGGCTTCATGAATATTGCAGGAAAAAAGTGTTTTTGTACAGATGATAAACTTCACAAACCATAAGATGAGCTAGTTACAAAATATTGTTTACAATTGAGACAGGAGATCTGACTTATAAAACTACTTAAGGTACATCATATCAAAATAAGGAAAAGGATTTGGAATGTGCTGTTATTACAACTTACAGTGGCTTCATAAAAACTGCAGGAAAAAATTAATTCTTAAAAATTGAAATCCCATTAAAAGATTGAAACAAGAATGCACCATGACCTGTTTACACAACATATTTTGGACTATTTTACAAAGGATTATTTACAAAGTGGAGAGAAAATGTTTCATCAAAAGAATTTTTCTTTCTGAATATAGAGCACTCAATATCATATATCATTTTTAGAAAAATCATACTTAAGATACTGTTATAAATGAACTTATTACAGAACAATTTTTTTGAAAAAAGAGCAGCAGTATGTTCTTATTAAAAGGCAATTCTTGCCTTAATTTTTTCACAAGAATCCAAAACACAAATGACCAATATTCAAAAATAGTAAATGGATTTTCATTCATTCTGAAATGCAAAAAAGAAAATAAACCAACATAAGAACATCTGCACCACTTCATATGACAGAATTATAGACAGTATGTTTTATTGCTAGATTGTAGTAATCAAAAACACTGAAAATTAAATTAGTTATAAGCCTTGAATTTCAGCTAATTAAGATACAACATTGACTGCAATAATATGAAGTGTTAGAGCCACAATTAATAACTTGCATTTCAAATTAGTTAAGATTACTGTTTCTTACCATTATTTAGGCATGACGGCTTTGCTGGCGAATTGCAGCAATGAGTCCAGGAACTCTTTTTTCATGAGCTTTGTTCTCATCTGTTTTCCTCCACCCTAAAATCAAAATACAAAACATTGTTTCCTTCATCTACATTTTGGCTTATGCCTTTGGCCCTGAAGAGTGAATAGCATCTAATTTCTCTTTAGAATATCACAAGGATAAATGAAATGATCACTATGTAAAGAAACTCAAGGTTGTTAAAAAAATTCACCTGTCAGCACCTTAGGAAATGTGAAGACAACACTTTGGAGTATTTATATATATATACAGAATGATGTTAGGGTGTAAAGGGTTAAGAATCAAGGCTCAGTGAACCAGTCCCAATAACACTAAACTGAGAAAAAGAGGAGAAACAACTGAATACTTACCTTCCATTTCTGAAAGGCATCTCAAATCTGAACACAGCAAGTTAAGACAATTTTCAATGTTATTTCCTTTGTCACTATATTGGTGAAAGGAAATCAGAAAATCAAGCAAATCTGCCTCAAGCTAAATACAACCTTTAGTTAAGCAGAACCACTACAGTCTCTGAAAAACCCAAATAAATAACAAGGACAAACAGTGGAACTTCTCGATCTGTAAATCAAACATTATTCAATCCATTGCTCACATTTTTTATTATTAACAAAAATAGTATGAAATAAAAATGAATCCAGAGGAACTAATTAAGCAATATATGATAGATAGATCAGTTATCCATATCAAAGGCAATTAGTTAACATATATAGGCACCTGTGCAGAGTTTTTGGATCATGGATTACAATGTAAGACTACATTTTAGGTCATAAGGAACATGTTTATTTCGTTTCTAAAATAAGTCTTTATTACTTACAGGGCAAGAAGGTCATCTTTTCTTTTCATCACTTTGGAATGGAAGCTATCCAATATAAGCCAGCCTTGGTTTAAGCTTTCAAACTCTTCTTTGTGGTCTACAGACAAAAAGTAAACAAATACATCGTACAAGCTGTGTAAGTTAAGCATGGCCTATAACACCTGAAATAAGTGTAAAAACTTGCAGTATCTCTAGTTTGGGGATTAGCTGTTTTTTAATATTTTAACCCTTTCACTCCTGAGAATGATCAAGACAGAATTTATCCTTACAATATCAAAACAATAGCATTATAGTCCATTCAATACCAATTTTACTGATCTAATACCATAAGAATTGTACTGCAGACAGTAAAGAGAATTACCAATAAGATCCTGGAGTTAAAGATTTATAACTCATTAGTGGGGAAAAGAACTTAACATAAGTTGTTTTGGAATTACAAGGTATTTCACTTTATCATTTTGGAAATGGATCACCCACCTGATGACATAGCTCTCTGCATTTCAAGTTTTACTCTTGAGCGGACTTCTTCCGAAGATAATAATTCATCTTGAACAAGCTTCAGTTCCTCTTCAACATAACTGGCCAACTCTGAGTGAAGCTGGCTTCCACTTGAGGCTGAACAAAAAAGTTAACATCAATAATCAACAAAAATAGTTGTAATTCAGAATAAAAAAATGTAAAGTTATGATTTTTATTTAGTGCTTATAGCTCAAGGTTCCAAGGAGTCTTACAATAAAACTGTTTGATTGGAAATAAATCAGATCAAAAGTATTCAAATTTAAGCCCCTTTCCATTTGGAATGGGAGGCTGGAAATCAAAACAGAACTTACATGAATTTTCATCTCTCTTGGAAATGCACTTCTCTTTTGTTGCAACTTCATCTTCCTTCATGAAAACTGTTTCTCTGTAAACAGTTTCTGAAGACAACTCAGGCAAGGAGTCCGGTGCTTCTTCATCATGTACAACAACATGTCATACCTCAGGCTGTTCATCAATTTGAGACCTGACAGTTTTATGAAGGTTCCTTTTACTCTGCACCTCTTTTTTCTCTTCACTCTCTAATGGCAGACCCTGGCTAGCAGGTGGGTGTGTTTGGGGGTAAACGGGGCTAAGATGTGGATGATGAGGTGAAGACTGCCTCCCGACCTTTCCTGACCCCACTTTGGTATTACTGCCAGATGAGGGATCCACCTGAGGTTCAGCATTTGGGAAGATGCCACCTTGTTGTTGAATAGTTTCTTTATCTTCCCCAACAGCAATTTTTGTACCACTTGAGCAGCCAACTTTATTGCTTTTATCTTTCTTTTTGTCTTCTTCAGTGGCAATGTCTGTATCACTTGAGCAGCCACGTTTCCTGCGCCTTCTTTTTTTCAAAGATTTATATTTTGCTGTCTTTCCCTCAGCTTTTCTTCTTGTTTGTTCCACCCTGACCTCTTGCATTATCTCTTCCCATATCTCTTCATCTGTGGGACTGTAAAGGTAATGCACAAGAGTTAATGGAATTTCACAATACAATTACTTTTAGACAAAACAAATAATAATTGCATGAATAAAAACCATTGAGCAAGTAAACTTTAGATTTTAGTTGACCCTTGTGATTATGCAGCAAAAATGATAATATCTCACTTTGAAAGTTTATTGATCAAGTTCATGGATCTAAAATAACATTATAATAGTAACTGACTTATAAATGCCAAACATAAGCTGGATGATCATTATAATAACTAGCTATGGAAATTACTGAAGAATACTCACTGAATGACTCCGTCATCTTCCTGGATAATCCATGATAATTCAAACTCAATTTTGCCACAAACAACTTTCTTGATTGCTGGCTTAAGGGTGACAGTAACATCCACTTTTCCAGGCATCTCTGTAATATAATTGCTGATATCAATACAGCCAGTGGCCAGAAGCTGTTGACAACCACTAGGAGACACCTAATGATTTCAAAGAAGCAAGAGGAAGATGAACAGTGTTCAGATTTACTCCAAACTGTGTGGAGTGAAAATAATATCAAAGAGTGACTACATGCTTGCATAATATTGAAGAGGGAAAAGCTTACATTACAGATGTAAATATTCCACTGCTTTTCTTGATATTCTGTCATTTTATCCTCTGAGTTCTACAAATACAAATAAATATTGTTTTAAAATAAAGAAACAAACTTGATAACAACAATATTAGGGACCTTGAACAAACCACAAGAACAATGGAATCGAAGATGTGGCAAAAAAAAAAAAGACCAAATGAGCAGAAAAACAGCTAAGCACTAGCATTTAGAACTTTTTTATGTTGAAGTCAAATCAAATTTGACATGGTCTGTGTACAGGAACACTGACAGAAAATTATTTCACTTTCAATATGGAACTCAATGTGGCTCACACACATTATACAGAGGTTGAGATGTGGCACTGTTAGAGACAGTAAAAGCATTCATGCTGCCATTAAGGAAATTCCAAACAAAAATTTAGATTTATTTTTTAATCAATTTGTCTTCCTAGGCATCACTCTCCTGACTGGTTAAGGTCCCTATTAATTTTGCCTGTGCAGTGTCTTTTAAGCTACAGGAAGTGTTATTGTGAAATAAAGTTCATATAATGGTTTTGGCAATATAAATTTAATCATCTGTCCTCAACCGTTTCATAGATTCAATAGCGTTTCATAATTTTTTTTTCTCTTCAGTTGCTGTGCTTTGAACTTTTACAATGAAAGTTATAATAGATTTAACATTAAGATGGACTGTTTTTATTTCAAAATTTCTTAAAACGTAACGCAAATTGAATCGGAGGAAGGAGCAAGCCTATGAAAAAATCAAAGAGGGCTTCAGTAAGTAGGTATAACGTGTTTACGAAAACGATGGTTTAAAAAAAAAAACTATGACGAAGGCAAGTCTTTTGGACTAAAATTTCGTTTCCAAATACTGTGGCACTTTAAGGAAATCTGTCCTCAAATTTCTACCTCATGTTGCCTTTGTTTGAAACTTACCTTGAGGAGAGTAAGTTTACCATCTACTGGATCAGGCTCAGGCCAAAAATGAACACCACGATAACCATTTTCAACATCTCCAAACCATGCTACAGGCTGAGAGAAAAAGTAATTGCAAGAAATATTTCTTTAACTCAAACTGACGATTAAGACATCAATAACGTTTAATGAGCTAAGAGAGAAAGAACAGAGATCCAAAGTCTACACTAACTACCTTTGTACTGTATTTCGCTTTCCTTTTTTTCCAAAAAACTGCAAGCTTGTGGGGAAACCTAATTGAAGAACAAAACAAGAATGTCAGCATAATGTGAGGAATCGAAGTTGCCATAGTTAGCCATATTTCTGTTCAATGCGGATTCTATCCCTGTATAAACGATTGACGTTTTACGATTCAAGGTCTGAGATGCACTTACATCTTTTGTTATTTTGGAATATGACAAAAAGGCAAAGAAGTACATCATATCTTCAAGGCGGCCGCCATGATGTCTTAATGCCAAGACTGGTAACTAGTAAAACTTACCCCTCCCTCCCCCTCGCTGTTAATGATTGACCGTTATCAAAAACTTTCTCTTGCAGCACTGCCGTGAAAAATACCAATTAGCTAAGTATTTGTTTTTCACCGAGTCTTGCAACTTCAAAGGGCAAACAATATTCAGTTTGGGAAAAGACCCTTTGTTTCTGTTGCTTAAGTCTCACGCGGAATTCAACAGTGAAATCGAACTCAGCCAAATTCTAAAACGCATATTTTTTCCTCAATTCAATTAATCCCTAGTGAAATTTATATTGTTTTTGAAATTGTACGCTTTGTCAGAGTTTAACTTTTGATCATTTTCTAATCAGAAAAGTAAAAAAAAGTCTGACTCTAGGGAGACAAGTAGCTTCGAAGGCTAAACTCTTAATGGAAAAGAGAGAAAGAAAATACTTTATCTTGTCCCTTACCACCTTTTCTTGCGTAATTCAACATTCAGTAACGAAACAGATGCTGTGATTAGAAAATTATCAGCTCTTGCTTTTTCCCGACGGAACGGTATGAGAACACAAGCCATTGCTGCTTCTCACAAAATCTCTCAGACGAACTCCAAGGATTTCTGCTTCGTTCATTGTGATGTCATGTTACCATGAAAATAATTGCTTCCAATGCATGTTGCGCGCGCTCAGTGCACTGCATTGACTGAGGCCGGTTGGAATAACTTGAAATTTCTCCATAACAGTTGAAGTAGAAGTAGCTAAACGAGGAAAATAGTTGCATTGGAAAACAAAAAATGTCGGCCTCTCTACATTTCTTCACTGGTGTACCCGTTTGTCTCTATTATGGTTTTAAAGTCGATTCATAACGATTTAGGTAATTGTATTTTTTGTGTTTTCTTCCTATTTATATCTAAAGGAAATATTTAACAGTCAGCTGATACAAGGCTGACACTTTGGTTGAAAAAAGGCTTACATTTGTACCCTCTCCCCCTTGCCCCTCCCCCCTCCGATCTGACCCTCTCGTTTGAACAAATCAAATTCTTACAGTGTACGGAGAGATGTGAGGTGTGATAACAATACTGAAAAAGCTTCAATCCTAGCCATAATAGTGTAAACTTTTTCCCTTTCCCACCTTAGACCGCCCTAAAAAATACAATTAAAGATAGAATCACAAACTGGACAACGAGAGGTAGGCTTGTGTTTTGATAAAGCTTCATCAGAGTTTCAAGTTGGCTATTAACTTACGCTCAAAGAGTACTGGAGTGAAATCTGTTTTCATTGTGCTGGAAGAGAACTTTTGATATCCTATGCTTGTCTGCTGTTAAGAAGTTACATCCATGGGAATTTCAACGAGCTCGAGTGACACCAAAATTAATTTTTTCTTTATCTAAGGGCGTAAAATGAACCTTTCAGATGAGCTGCGAACGTTCCTGTGATTTTATTCTCCCTGAGTGCTCTATTGTAGTAATAATCACTAAGTGGTATTTTAACACTAGAGGCACTGAATGAAAACTAGTCAATACGATAGCAATTTTGTTTTACTCCGGTGCTACTAGGACGCCCTTACAAATAGCTTTTACTACTGAACTCGTAGCTACACCGCAATTTGGAATGAATACGAAATTAAAATTGGTATTTGAAAGCTCCACGGAAATGTTCGTTGCTTCTAACAAACGAAGAAATTGGCGATCAGAAATCACAATGATTTATGGAAGTTAAAATAATAATGATAATAGTAGTTATAATACTACTAATAATAGAAATAATAATAGTAGTAATAATAGTAATGATGATAAGAATAAAGATAATAGAAGAAAACGTAATGGGGAGACGCGGGGTTTATTTTAAATGGAGATCGTCTCAAAAATTTTGTAAAGTTGACGGTTTTAAAACGTCAAAATTAAAGCTACACCCAAACTACATTTTTACGCCCGTTTAATGTAAGTTACTACTATGTATCTTGGGCAAATTCCAAGGAAATTGAACAGTTTTTATCTTACGTTAATGTTTCCGCATTCTGCACCATCATCCTCTTTGGTTTTTTAATATACCCGGAATCGGTGGCATGGTATCACCACGCCCCACCCCCCCTCATCCTCCGCCCCGAGGCTTGTGGTTTCATGGCGCTTCTGACATGTGTCTTTGACTATGTACGAATGTTCGAGCGAACAAAGCTGCAATAAAATGTCCGCCGGGCACACAACAATGGCAGAGAGATTAAAGAGCGCGGTGGGACTCTGTTTTAAAATGTGGTTATTCCTATTTGGCTGTTGCTTAATAAGATTTTTTTTTTTGAGTAATAAAAAGTCAAGTTCTTTGCCATGTCAACCGTTCGGCTTTTTTAATTATCGCCGACCGTTTCAACTGAGTTCTTGTCGATCTGAGCTGGGCCAGTTGACCTTATGAACCGGTCACAACTGGAAAAAAATGGCTACAATTCCCATCAAAACCGTAAAAACAAGGTCATGAATCGTTCAAAT
Source organism: Pocillopora damicornis (assembly GCF_964200805.1). NCBI lineage: Eukaryota > Metazoa > Cnidaria > Anthozoa > Scleractinia > Pocilloporidae > Pocillopora > Pocillopora damicornis. The sequence continues at coordinate 13,195,175 of NC_142678.1, forward strand.
CTGAAATGCCCATGAGGGTAACAATCCGAACCGAGGTGAGGGTATGGTGACTAATGGGAATAATGAAACATGAGAAATTGCTTTTTTATGAGCAAATCAACAGCAAAAGAGTGAGAAGATGGACTTTGTAAAAGACTTGAGAAAAGTCGTGTTTCTTTTTCATTTACATTTATTTAAAATTATTATTATTATTACAAATCAAAGTAAGATAAGGAAATAGCGAAAAAAATCGCATGAAAAACAGGCAACTCAGTATGTTCTCAATTGAATCAAAAATTATCTCGTGTCAATTTGAAAGAAAAAAACCTAAGGCGATTACGTTTCTCCTTTCCCTGGTGAAGTAATGGCGCGATGTTATACTCAATGAGTCCCAGTCTCCACGTCTTAGCATTCGGTTAATCATCAGCAATGATATGGATTGATCGCAAAGAAAAGTGACGCATGCAGCCAGAAAACCACCCAACATAACCCACAGCGTTCGAATCGAATACAGGTGGTGGAAAAGAGCAATGTTATTCAAAAAGAAAAAAGGAAGAAAAAACTAAAGAAAGAAGGAAAAGGAAACAAAAACAACCAAAAATCATAAAAAAAGGGGAAAGGGAAGAGGATGAGAAAATTGCAAAAAAGATCCCAAACCCAAATTACAAAATACTTAAAAAAAACCTAAGTTAAAATTGAAAATACGGATTACCTTAGAATGAGTACCTAGAGATACATAACCTACCTAACCAAATCAAACAAAAAAGCGAAAAAAAAAAAAACAGAAAAAAAAGAGAAGTACGAACAAAAAAAAAGTGTGCAGTGCCAAAGGTGAAGTATTCATTTACGTGCAGTGATTTTGTAACCGCTTACGTCACTTTCATTACAAATGATTCTTTATCAGCGCGTCTGATTGGAAGAAAACAAAGCCATTGGATTGAAATACGTAAACTATGACTTTACCTTAGATCTATCTACCTTCACCTTAGAAATAAAACGTAATCAAAATAAAAGATAACAGGGTCGTAATTTTTTTTTTTTCAATCAATCAATAAACTTTATTTACCCTCAAATTTACAGTGTAGCACTCGGATGCTAATATCTTCAAGCAAACTGCATTAATAAATAATTATAATAAAGAGATTAATTCTATAACAAATAGGATAACTAACTACCAAGACAACTAACTAACAAATCATCTTGATGTAGAAAGGTTTGCAGTTCCTGCCCTTTTAAGTAAATTATTGTACCCAGTAGATAACAGTCGTCGAAAAGAAGTAAAATCAGAAAAAATGCGGTGATGGTCAGGAAGAGAATTCCAAGATATTACTACCAAGTAACTAAAGGAATTGATACCATAAGAAGTGGTCAATGGTTTAGGCAAACAGAGTATATTATGTCCTCCTAAAGAATAGGTGCTAGAGCGCAAGCGAAACATATCTTTTAAATATCTTGGATAATCAGAAAAATGTAGACATTTAAAATAGTAAGAATCATGTTTTGTAAACGCTTGTCCTTAAGGTTTACAGTTCCTGCCCTTTTAAGTAAATTATTGTATTCAGAGTTAAAATCCTTGAAAATAAATCGAAGAATACGTTTGTTTAAAAGATCCAATTTATCAGAATCTTTTTTATCAGAGAAATGCCACACCATAGTACAAAAATAAAAGTGAGGAAGTATAAATGCTTTATAAAGACGTAGCATGGTTTCAGTGGACATCAGTTTGCCGAACCTTGTCATAACGCTAAACTGATTGTTTACCTTTTTACATATAGAGGACACATGTTGCTTAAACGTAAGATCTTTATCAATTGTGACGCCAAAAAGTTCCACTGAGTCATTTGCTGAGAAATTAAATTGATGATCAGTTTTTCCTAGTATCATCCCTTGGTGTTAGCTGGGATTTGCTATCATTCCATTGATCTCATACCAGGCGTTTGCTGAACTTACCTCACACGAGATACGCCTTTCCAAAGATTTTTTTTTTTTAATAGTATCTCTTTATTGCGCCGTACTCTCCAAAGGGAGATGTTAGTCTACTTACAATAAAGTTCAATAATACAATATGAATAACATAAAACGATAACTTTACCATATCCGAATACAATACGTTGATTGAAAAGCTATTACTGCTAAATTACATTTGTGCATTGAGACTTTGATACATAAAATGAGGAACTATAACAAAAGTGAAAAAAGAAAAAGAACGTAAGGAGTATTGTTTGAAGTGTTTTGGTGAGAGTTTCACTGTTTGCAGGTGTACCACTAAGTTTTTTATTTATTTACTTTTTTATTATTTAAATTTTGTTTTTATTTTATTTTGTATTTTTTAAAGAGAGTTGAGATATTTTAACCGCATTTGTCAGGAGCTAGTTATTGACGGTATTTTCAATTAGGTCCCTTTGGTGAACTGCATTCACAAAGTCGTGGAGGACAATGGGCTTGTTGTTAAGTTTACAACTATAGATATAATAACGCATGAATAGTGTGACGTAGTCGAATTTCTTGGTGGTACTATTCTCGTTTAAGTTGGAGGTAATTCCGAATAAAAGTTCCTCCGTAGTTGGGGAGAACTGTGAATTGTACGTTGTGTTAAACCACCGAATGACTTTCTGTATGAATGATTTCGTAAAGGGACAGTGAATAAAGGTGTGATCGATTGAGTCTTTTTCCCCACAAAAGCAGCATTCTTCGTCAGTTTTAATACCATATTTGAATAGTTCTCTCTTTGTCACCACGATTCTATGAATAAACTTAAATTGAAATTCTTTTAGTTTTGTTTCTTTGCACAGCTTTCGTATTGACTTAAATATCTTTGCCCATTTTTCATCATTCAAAGAAAGTATTTCGCTCCATCTTTTAGGACCTGCCTGGACCTCCAGTGTGGATTTTAGCAATTAAAAGATTATAGAAATCCCTTGATTTGGCTTTATCAAGGTTGAGCGTGAAATTTCCGTTGAGGTGAAAAAGATGATCGTTACTTGTGAAAAACTGATTATTAACTGATTCTATTTGTCTTGCTTTCGACCGTAGCCGGTCAGGTATGGCACTAATAATCTGAAAATACTGGAGGAAGTTTGTCTTGCAAGAAAACTTTCCTTTAAATTCCTGGAATGAGAGATAGCTACCATCCTCCTTCAACAAGTCTTTAATAGAAACGATTCCCTTCTCCATCCAGTTGCTGAGATAAACGGGTGTTTCATCTACTAGAATTTCTTTATTATTATACAGTACTACATCACTTTCCTGGTCGTAACCGTAAAGTATTTTTAATTCTTGAAAGAATTTGAGAATGTTCTTATAAAAGGCTGGCAATTGAGGGAAGTACTTTGTGTCGTAGTTGCATTTTAGAAGAAAATTTAAGCCCCCCTTTTTCCTGAAATAGTGGTTTGGGACAGAGCACCAATTTTTATCTCCAGCATTCAAAAGTCTAGGGATCCATGCAAGTCTCAAGGCTTTAAACATAAGATCTACATCTGACATGCGTAGCCCACTCATAATAAAGGGCCATTCGAGAGAATCAAAAGCCTTACGAAAATCAAGAGCTATAAGAATGCCCGGAATTTTTTGCTCTTTTGTTAGATCTAGAACGTCGCTTATAAGTCTAATGTTTTTCCCCAATGTAGCGTCCTTTTACAAAGCCTGTTTGGTCTGGATGTATTAAGTTCGGCAAAACCGTTTCTAATCTTTTGGCTATTGCTTTCGCAGCGATTTTTTGATCGACATTCAGTAGGGTTATCGGTCTCCAGTTATGCAGGTCGAGTAAAGAGCCGTCTTCCTTTGGTAATAAAGTAATAATGCCCCTTCTTTGCGAGATGGTAAGTTCATTTTTCTCGTAAGCCTCGTTTAAGCATGCCAGAAGATTTTCGCCTAAGATGTCGTAGAAAAATTTATAGAATTCCACGGTGAATCCGTCTTCACCTGGCGCCTTATCACTTTGGAAAGATTCTAGTACATTTTTGCACTCATCATAACTTAGAGGACCTTCCAAGTTGTCCCGATCGTCATCTGAAAGTTTTGGTATTTGCAAATGCTGTGTAAATTCATCGTATTCCTCTTGAGAGAATGTTTTTGCTGATGTGTACAAGTCTCTAAAGTAAACTTCAATTTGGTCGAGGATCTGTTTATCATTGATTGTAGTGGATTCATCTTCTAGGCGAAGTTCCCTTATGGTCTTTTTATTATAATTCCTTTTTTCCATATTGAAAAAATATTTTGTTGGTCGTTCGCCCTGTTCTACCCAACGACATTTCGCTCTAAACATCGCTTGCTTTCCTTTATTTTCGTACAGAGACTGAAGTTCGGATTTAAGGTTGTCATAGTGCAGCAAGATTTGATTAGTATCTGGCGAGAAAAAGTTATTACAAATAGTGTCGTCTAACTGTTCGAGCTGGCGTTTAATATCCTCTGCCCTGTCTCTGGATACTTTTGCTTTGTATTTCGCATACGAGATAGTCGAATTCCTAATTTCCATTTTGATTAGCTCCCAGGGTCGTAATGAAAAGAAGTCTGGTTAGATATTTTGTCCGTGACCCTGAACCTAAGATATTACATTCACAAAAGAGGTGTTTATACTCATGAAATAGTTCTAAGCAATTTGAAAAAAGACGAGAAAAGACAAAGATCTTTATCTTTTCTCATCTTTTTTTAAATTGCCTAGAATTATAAGATAGTTACTTACGTTAAAAAATGAAAATTTTTACAACAATAGAAATTATTTGAATTCATAGTAGTTATTCATAGTAGTCACATGAAAATTTGTTTGACAAATAAAGTAATCTCATGATTCAAGGATAACATCTGAATGATTCTCTAAGAGAAAGAGCTTTACATTGAAAAATAAAACTGCTCAGAATTTATAGATTTACAAAGGATTTTTAGCAAGAGATTATAATCTCTTGTTCTTAGCTATATACAAACATCAGTACTATACAAGCCAGACCAAAAATAAGGAAAAAGTTGTGAAATCGAACCTGTAAAAGGAAAGGAAAGTAAAAACAGAATTAGCCATTGTTATTTATAATAAAGTCTCTTAAATCAACATAATCCAAATGATTCGTGGCAAACTCGTTATAGAATGGAAAGTAAGATTACAAAAAGAGAACCAAAAGCATTTCAACTGAATTAAAATACAAGTTTCCTACTTTTAATGCAGTTTGTTATTCAGGCCATGTTAGTCAAGTTGAGGATAAGATCCAGGACATTCTTTTCCCGATCTTTGTGTTCTTTGGTTTTCTTCCAACCTGCCGCAGAAAACGTTATAAAACATCACTCACCATACGATAGCAAAAAAATAAAAGATTGCATAAAAAAAACCCAGGCGTTGGTAACAGAACACTTGTTTAACATCATATAAAAAAAGAAAACTTAGTACTATCACATTGAAGAACTAACATAGAAACTGATTTTCACCTTTGACTTCAAACAGGTATTTAAGGTCCTGACGTAAGAACTTCAAACACTCTTTCCGGTTTTGTTGTCTGGAACTAAAAACAACAGAGACGAAAGATAAGGCTTTAATACGATAAACTTTCCATTGGAAATACAATGCAAGGAATTAAAATGCTTAATAAAAAAAGGAGTGCTTATATGTGGTTAATTTAAATCATTCGTTCTGGTTATTGAATATGTATTACCATAATTTGGCATATTGACTTGTTCCCAACTATCGAGCAAGGTTTAAAACAGCTTTATAAGGATAAGATGTACTTACAGAGTGAGAAGGTCTTGCTTCCTTTCGTCAAGTTCAGAACGGAACTTATTTAGCGCTAACCAGTCAAGTAATAAGCTTTCAAACTCGGCCTCACAATCTAAAAGGGGAAATTAAAGAAGGCTGCATTTAATTTGTGTTTAGTTAGTTACATGCATCACCCTCTATTTGGCGCGACGGTATACCCGGATAACTGTTTCCAGACTTTACCTCTTCCTAGGAGAAAAACTGTTTTTCTTTAGCGTTGCGTGAGAGAAACCAAGCACTGTGAACCCCGAAAGATTCCTCTCAACTAACAGGATAGTTCGGCTGTTATTTGACGAAGGTGAACGGTTGAAAAGGTTCGAAGCTAGGGATTCAGGATAGTGGCTCTCGAAAATCACTGTTCTGCATGTTTGTAGCAAATATGTTAGTTTTTATATATTGACTCATGCAAAGGTAAAAAATAGATAACTAACCTTCAGTGTCTACTGCTTCTTTCATCTCCAGTTCCAATTTAACCATCACCTTGTGCAATGAAAGCGACTCGTGTTCGACAACCTGAATCTCTGTCTCCACATAAATAGCCAACTCAGGGAACTGATTGCTTACGATGGCAGCGAAAGAAGATATCAGAAAATACAGGTGCTTAAATAATGAAAAGGGCAGGCGAATGTACACACAGTTGATATTGAACCAATTAAATCTATTTGGTTAAGAGCAATCAAAATACAAGCAACAGTCAAGAATAAAAGTTTACTTGGGCGCAGATGGGAATGTTTCTAATGACTCTCTTCGCCGGTTCGGTGGATAAAGATGCACTGTTTCCCAATACTTTCCGCTCATTAGGATCTATTCTGCGGTATGCTTACAGAACAACTTACCACAGCTGTCTCCACCCTGGCCTTCTTCCATAGCAATTACTTCCTCGGAAGGTTGTACTTGCTTGATAATTGATCTCTCGCCCACATTTGAACAATCTTTAGCAGTCGAAGCATCAAGGTTTGTTGATCCGATACTTGCAGGAACATTATCCTTGTTTGTGAAAGAGAGATCGTCAGGAGAGACCTTATCAGATGGGAATGACTGGGCCTTTGAGTCACCAGAAGCTTCTCGGTCAACCTGTTCGTCTTTTTCATTGCTGGCAGCCAAGCCTTGTAATGCAGTCTTTACATTTATCTCTTCTACTGTAGCTGTGTTCACCACAAACTGAATATCTTCCAATGAAGAAACAGACCACATGTCAGAAGTATCGGTCGACTCCAAGATTGACGAACTATTTTCCTCATCGGTATCATTGGATGGATTGTGTTCCATTTTGTATTTTTCACCATTCGATTCTTTCCGTTTTGCTCTACGCCTCTGACCACGAGTACTGGAGGGCTTGTTGCGCATGTCATCAGCATTACTGGATGAGATGTCTCCCATTTTGTATTCCTCATTCATGGATTCTGTCCGTTTTCTTCTACGCCTTTGACGACGAGTACAGGAGGGCGTCTCGCTCATCTCATCAGTATCATTAAATGGATTATTTTCCATCGGGTATTCTCCACTTTTACAGTTCTTCTGTCTTCTTTTATGCCTTTGGCGACGAGCGCTGGAGGCCTTCCCGCTGTTCTGGGACGAGCAGTCATTATCGGTGGTACCGTTGGAATTTGCAAACGGGTTTAGATCCTTTGGATAGTGGCGCATCTCGTTTTCCTTCTTCTTAACACTTGTGGTATCACTCTTTTTTCCAGGCTGCTTCATATTCGGTGGAGGGGGGCGAGGTGGAGCCGCCTTACGAATTCGTGGTTGACGCAGTGGAGGTATCGGAGGAGAGGGACAGGTTGAAACAGGACGAGGTAAACCAGATTGAGATAGACTGGTATAAGAAACGGAAGGCCTCTTATAGGGAGGCAGCGGTGGAGGTGGAGCTCTCCTTTTGACCTTTGTTGGTCCTGATCTTGTTTTATTGCGGCCTCGACACGAAACTGCCTGAGAACTATTACCCTTAGTGTCAGCACCAGCTTTCGCTTCCTTCTTTTTCTCATGGTTACCAACGACGCCTGACGATGGAGCAAGTGGAGCAGCATTGACCTTTGTGGTGGCCACCTTCGAACAGGCAGCAGCACTGGTAACATCGCTATCGCGCTTTTCCTTTCGGAAACTCTTTAAGGATCTTGGACGCGAAAGTCTCCTACTTTCTTCCCTGATGATATCTTTCTTGCGTGGGGGACTGCAAGATAATCACAAGGGTACAGTGAATTTAAGTATTAAAAATGTTCCCTTAATACTCTAAAAGAGCAAGAAGTAATACTTTGACTCAATTTTTTACGAACTTGCTTTATATCTAAGCCTTCTTTGAAAATGGAGTTTCGAAAATTTGGGATCTTGTTATCTCTAACATCAGTCTATCAGAGGTTTGCAGTTTCATTTTTCTGAGTCTCAATTGCCTTCATATCACCGCGATTTCCAAAAATCACCTCATTGGCCTCTTTAAACTGAGATTTAGCGCGCGTCGATGAAACTAAAAAAGCGCAAGTTAAGTGGTAAATTGCTTGGAGTCATTCAGTTTTTGTCCCAGACTTAAAAACAAACTGTTGGTTTTTTTTTCTTTTGCGTGTTTTCTTTTGTAACGGCTGCTTTATTCTCTTGCCGTACCAAAAGCGCAAATAGAAAAAAGAAACCCCACCTAAATCTAACATGCCTACATTTATCGGTGATCTTTCCCGATGAGTTTTCTACTCTTTTTTTCTCCTCTTACCATTTGTCTTTGGCACATTCCACAGTCGGAGAACGAACCGAAGCTCTCAATTGTAATTCTTGATGATTTTTACTTCCACCTTTCCACGCATTTTCTTCAAAAAACTCATGATTGCTTCCTTTTGTTCAAAACGATCATATGCGTTTCAGAAGAATGGAAATCTTCTGTTTATCCATTGTGATGTCATGTAGCCATAACGATAGCTTCTAATCTCATTCCCAGTGTACCGCGCCATTGTAAATAGTTTTTTTGATTTTTCACTAGAACGAAAGCTAGGACTTGATTCAAAATAAATGATAAATCATCAAACTTCTGTATATCAAACTTCCTCCGTAACGAAAAAAGCCGTAATTGTTTTATATTAATGTGCACACCGAAATACCGTTCAGTTATGCGTGATGACGATGCGTAAAGCCAATATTAGATACTAACAGAAAATCACGTAAAAACTCTGAGACGTTTCAAAAATAAATAAACTGCTTGCAGTTTACTAGTTGGCCATATAGGAATGAAAATAAATGAAAAGTTTTGTTGTTCGGTTGATTTTCCTCGGAAAACCAGTATTAAAGTTGACAGAGAAATGAATCTAGCATGAATATAACAAATGCCGTTTTTTTTAATTGTCTTTTTATTTGCAAAATCGTTCCTAAAATACCACTTGGCCTTTTTAATTTCACTTTTTTTTATTTTTACAAGGGAGCTATAAAGTTAAAATTGCCAAATTCACCAAAGACCAGGCGCAGAAGTGTGAGTTTTGGGTGTTCCTTTTTAGAATTGCAATTTTCCCCATCTGTCCTGCCTTGGTAACCTTTCTTATATTCATGAGTGACGTGCGTGATCTGATCAGCACTTTGGTTGACGTGTACATTTTTTAAATTTTTCTTTAACTCTTGGTTATCAAAACTGTTTCGATTGCTTATTTTCAAGACTGTCAAAAGACTTTTTTAAGGCTTTTTTTACAGCCAAATGTATTTACAAATTTATTCAAATTGATAAGTTCAATTCAATTTTATTTACGGACTTTGAGTCTGGCCTCTATCGGAACAGCGCGCGTTTAGATAACTAGCCCGCGAATCCCTTTGATCCAAACTTAAGTTTATTAGGATGTCTATAGAAGCTGATCCATATCCATTCATATGCCGCGAGAAATTCAGCACCCGAGCAACAAGCCGTTGCCTCTCTACGTACACCAAATGAATGGATATCGATCAGCTTGAGAGGCGAAGAAAATGGAATGACGGACCTTGTGCAACTCTATCTTTGTGAAATGCATGGTAAGCCTGAGGAGGCAGTAGTAGGTGTTCACGCTGTCAGCTTACAGAGGTTTAGCCTAGGAGTTTTCGAGTTAATTGATGATCATTCATTTGCTTTCGTTCGCTGTCAAGTGGTTCTAGGCAATTCAACTGCCCCAGGCACCCGGTGCACAAAGAAATGTTCATCAAGCGACCGAAGAAACGTACAGTTACTGATGATGAGCACAGGCCCTATCATTCTCTCACTCGGCTGGCAAGACAAAAAGCGCAACTACTCTGATTCTTGTATATATACTAGCTTCAGTATGTTAAGCACGCGAGGAAGTAATAGACCCAGCAGCCTCGTTCCCAGGGTCCTTTTTCTTCATCTCTCGAGAGAGGAAGAGAGGTAGACTCGATAGATAGCGCTGTTTGGGAAATTAGCCTGCCCCCCTCCCCTTACTGTAAGTTGCAGATGTTATTCACTTTCGGTGAGGGGGGACAGGGGGGTCAGTCTCCAGTTTCCCGTACCACGTTCTTCCGCCTCCCGTACTTTTGTAAGCTGTAGATGTTATATTATTCATTTTTCGGTGAGGGGTGACAGAGGGGTCAGAGTCTCCCGCTTCCTGTGTTACGTTCTCCCGCCTCCCATACTTTTGTGTTCCTTTGCCTCCCGACTCCCACCCTTGATTGTGTTGCTCCCGTCTTCTGGTTAATCAATCATTAACTTTCAAACTTAGCCAAAACTTAAATTACTGCCCATCAGTTATTGAACCGTTTGCATTTTGAGTGTTCAGTTTAAGTGCTAATGAGGCGTGATTGAACATTCGTAGTCGGCTGATTATCAGATTTGCTCGATAGGTTGAAATCTCATTTAAACTTCTGCGGAAGTTTTAAGTTTGCACCAGGAGGCAGAATCTTCAGTAAGTTAGGATGTGCACCCGTAAGGAGCGAGCTCCCAAGGTCTTCCATGAACGGATTTTTCGCTGCCACACCGAAAAGTGCTGAGGCCGATTAATGTAGTCTTTGACGACATTTGACCTGTATGAACCTGAATCGCCTTCTTTGCTGGAGATTTTCGACAGCTACAACTTACCAGACGTGTACATGTGTCACGTGTCATGCTATCTCATGACTTATGACGTAACCGAATTGAAGGGATTTCCAAATTCACCAGAAGTAATGCTATTTTTCCAGCCCGAGTACCAATTTACGTTTTCTTGCTTCCAAAATTTTCTTTTAAGCACTGGTGATGTTAAATGGACATTTCAAAACTTTGCTACTTAAGTGTTCTTGATTGAATAATACCCAGTAATAAAAAACAAAGTATCGCCTTCTTTATTTCTGCTCCCGCTTCCCGCCCTCATGTAGATCCCGCTTCACGCCCTCTCCCGCCCCCTGCTCTCCCGCGCTCCTGCCCCCTGTCCCCCTCCACGTTTCGGTGACGGTGGTAGAATTAGCAACCAGACGATTTTAATACCATGATTACACAGTTACGCAAATTTTTTTACCGTTTATGTTTATGATTTTCCTTCTTTTAAAATCTTGCACAACAGTTATAACCTGTGAAGTGGGGTGTAAGCTCTGAGTGGATAGTGGCCTGTTATCGTATGGTACCATACATATCCTGATTATCACCTTACTTGTTATCAGAATTGATCGACCAACAGGAGGCTCACAGCACAAACTGTGTATCTGAGCTCTCTGAGTGCCAAGTCGACACATAACAAGAGAGTTACGCTGGTTGTCTTGCGATCGAAAAGTTGTTGTTATATTTGATGTCAAAACCATTATTTCTTTGGTATGTTTCTTTAACTCTTTCCCTTCAGTCTTAACCGGCTAAGGTAATTTTAAAACGGGACGATAGTCATCTTGTAAAATATAATCAGCCCGGCTCATCTAATAGTTCACACATATCTCTCTCATTAGGTTGTAGTACTACATTTGGGGCGAGTTTTCTGGCCCAATCGCTGAGGATGGTGAGGTAAAACTGTCGCAATCACGGATCACTTTAATTTCGACACTCACGCGAGTCGTGTAAATTTTCATAGTATGATGAAAGACAAAAACCAATGTGATTACGAGGGTCAGTCAAGGAGCTAAGCAAACTGCCCAAAGCGCGGGAAAAAGTGAGCAGCGACTAGTCTTAGTTTTGCATTTGGGGCGAGTTTTCTGGCATAATCACCGAGAATGGTGAAGTAAAACTGTCGCAATAACGGATCACTTTAATTTCGACACTCAATTGAAATGACCTCATGAACACAACAATGATCATCACATACTTTACAACAACAAAGTTTATTAATACCTAACTTACAGGTTTTTCTTTTCATACTTTGAAGCCACCGTAGAATTATCTCAAAACCAACATTCATAAAAGAACATTAAAAAATAATGTGATAAGTAGCCAACTAATAATTACAGGTTTTTTTCATACTTTGAAGCCACTGTAAAATGATCTGAATAGTAACGTCAATACAAGAGTATTACAAATATAAGAAACCATCCAATAATAACAGGAAGTTATGAGCATAAACTTTTAACTCTTTTTTTTTAATTCAGAGCCACTGCATAATGACCTCAATACCAATGTCAGTACAAGAGTCTTACATATAAAATGTTATGCAACAAAGAAAAAAACTTCATGTGTGATTGACAAAAAAGACTTCAACTGCACCAAGAAAGAGTTTCAAGCTAAAATTAATGAGAAGGACTGACATGTCACAGATTTGAAAGGTCAAGTTGAATCGATTATGTCATTATTTCTGTGAGGTTAAGTTCTGAATATATATTGAAGTCACTCTGATTGTCTCTCAGTCTCCATTACAATGTGTTCCCCCAACATCAGCACCAATACTGATTCACTTATAAACCAAACTGCCACATGTGCACATGTAACCACTTAGCATGACTGTTGACATTTGCTTTGCTTTACCTCAAAAAATCTTTGAGAAGTAAACAAAGTTTTTCTTCATTTTTAGGCAATTTATATTGACAAGAGAGTATTAGGTCTTTTACTTGTGAGTTGCTATTTGAATAGTAGATCTTTTGAAAATGAGAAAAATAATTTGGAATGTGTTACTTTAACAGTGGCTTCATGAATATCGCAGGAAAAAAGTGCTTTTGTACAGATGATAAACTTCACAAACCATAAGATGAACTAGTTGTAAAATATTGTTTACAATTAAGACAGGAGATCTGTCTTATCAAAACTACTTAAAGTACATCATTTCAAAATAAGGAAAAGGATTTGGAATGTGCTGTTATTACAACTTACAGTGGCTTCATAAAAACTACAGGAAAAAAAATTAATTCTTAAAAATTGAAATCCCATTAAAAGATTGAAACAAGAATGCACCATGACCTGTTTACAAAACATGTTTTGGACTATTTACAAAGGATTATTTACAATGGAGAGAGAAAATGTTTCATCAAAAGAATTTTTCTTTCTGAATATAGAGCACTCAATATCATATATCATTTTTAGAAAAATCATACTTAAGATACTTTTATAAATGAACTTATTAGAGAACAATTTGTTTGAAAAAAGAGCAGCAGCATGTTCTTACTAAAAGGCAATTCTTGCCACAATTTCTTCACAAGAATCCAAAACGCAAATGACCAATATTCAAAAATAGTAGATGGATTTTCATTCATTCTGAAATGCAAAAAGAAAACAAACCAACATAAGAACATCTGCACCACTTCATATGACAGAATTATAGACAGTATGTTTTATTGCTAGATTGTAGTAATCAAAAACACTGAAAATTAAATTAGCTATAAGCCTTGAATTTCAGCTAATTAAGATATAATATTGACTGCAATAATATGAAGTGTTAGAGCCACAATTAATAACTTGCATTTCAAATTAGTTAAGATTACTGTTTCTTACCATTATTTAGGCAAGAAGGCTTTGCTGGCGAATTGCAGCAATGAGTCCAGTAACTCTTTTTTCATGAGCTTTGTTCTCATCTGTTTTCCTCCAGCCTAAAATCAAAATACAAAACATTGTTTCCTTCATCTACATTTTGGCTTATGCCTTTGGCCCTGAAGAGTGAATAGCATCTAATTTCTCTTTAGAATATCACAAGGATAAAGGAAATGATCACTATGTAAAGAAACTCAAGGTTGTTAAACAAATTCACCTGTCAGCACCTTAGAAAATGTAAAGACAACACTTTGGAGTATTTATATATATACAGAATGATATTAGGATGTAAAGGGTTAAGAATCAAGGCTCACTAAACCAGTCCCAATAACACTAAACTGAGAAAAAGGAGGAGAAACAACTGAATACTTACCTTCCACTTCTGAAAGGCGTCTCAAATCTGAACACAGCAAGTTAAGACAATTTTCAATGTTTTTTCCTTTGTCACTATATTGGCGAAAGGAAAACAGAAAATCAAGCAAATCTGCCTCAAGCTAAATACAACCTTTAGTTAAGCAGAACCACTACAGTCTCTGAAAAACCCAAATAAATAACAAGGACAAACAGTGGAACTTCTCAATCTGTAAATCAAACATTATTCAATCCATTGCTTACATTTTTTATTATTAACAAAAATAGTATGAAATAAAAATGAATCCAGAGGAACTAATTAAGCAATATATGATAGATAGATCATTTATCTATATCAAAGGCAATTGGTAAACATATATAGGCACCTGTGCAGAGTTTTTGGATCATGGATTACAATGTAAGACTACATTTTAGGTCATAATGAACATGTTTATTTCGTTTCTAAAATACGTCTTCATTACTTACAGGGCAAGAAGGTCATCTTTTCTTTTCATCACTTTGGAATGGAAGCTATCCAATATAAGCCAGCCTTGGTTTAAGCTTTCAAACTCTTCTTTGTGGTCTACAGACAAAAAGTAAACAAATACATTGTAAAAGCTGTGTAAATTAAGCATGGCTTATAACACCTGAAATAAGTGTAAAAACTTGCAGTATCTCTAGTTTGGGGATTAGCTGTTTTTTAATATTTTTAACCCTTTCACTCCTGAGAATGATCAAGACAGAATTTATCCTTACAATCTCAAAACAATAGCATTAGTCCATTCAATACCAATTTTACTGATCTAATATCATAAGAATTGTACTGCAGACAGTAAAGAGAATTACCAATAAGATATCCTGGAGTAAAAGATTTATAACTCATTAGTGGGGAAAAGAACTTAACATAAGTTTTTTTGAAATTCCAAGGTATTTCACTTTATCATTTTGGAAATGGATCACCCACCTGATGACATAGCTCTCTGCATTTCAAGTTTTACTTTTGAGCGCACCTCTTCCGAAGATAATAATTCATCTTGAACAAGCTTTAGTTCCTCTTCAACATAACTGGCCAGCTCTGAGTGAAGCTGGCTTCCACTTGAGGCTGAACAAAAAAGTTAACATCAATAATCAACAAAAATAGTTGTAATTCAGAATAAAAAAATGTAAAGTTATGATTTTTATTTAGTGCTTATAGCTCAAGGTTCCAAGGAGTCTTACAATAAAACTGTTTGATTGAAAATAAATCAGATCAAAAGTATTCAAATTTAAGCCCCTTTCCATTTGGAATGGGAGGCTGGAAATCAAAACAGAACTTACATGAATTTTCATCTCTCTTGGGAATGCACTTCTCTTTTGTTGCAACTTCATCTTCCTTTATGAAAACTGTTTCTCTGTAAACAGTTTCTGACAAGGAGTCCAGTGCTTCTTCATCAAGTACAACAAGATGTAATACCTCAGGCTGTTCATCAATTTGAAACCTGACAGTTTTATGAAGGTTCCTTTTACTCTGCACCTCTTTTTTCTCTTCACTTTCTAGTGGCAGACCCTGGCTAGCAGGTGGGTGTGTTTGGGGTGAAACAGGACTAAGATGTGCATGATGAGGTGAAGACTGCCTCCCGACCTTTCCTGACCCCACTTTGGTGTTGCTGCCAGATGAGGGATCCACCTGAGGTTCAGCATTTGGGAAGATGCCACCTTGTTGTTCAATAGTTTCTTTATCTTCCCCAATGGCAATTTTTGTACCACTTGAGCAGCCAACTTCATTGTTTTTATCTTTCTTTTTGTCTTCTTCAGTGGCAATGTCTGTATCACTTGAGCAGCCACGTTTCCTGTGCCTTCTTTTTTTCAAAGATTTATATTTTGCTGTCTTTCCCTCAGCTTTTCTTCTTGCTTGTTCCTCCCTGACCTCGTGCATTATCTCTTCCCATATCTCTTCATCTGTGGGACTGTAAAGGTAATGCACAAGAGTTAATGGAATTTCACAATACAATTACTTTTAGACAAAACAAATAATAATTGCATGAATAAAAACCATTGAGCAAGTAAACTTTAGATTTTAGTTGACCCTTGTGATTATGTAGCAAAAATGATAATATCTCACTTTGAAAGTTTATTGATCAAGTTCATGGATCTAAAATAACATTATGATAATAACTGAATTATAAATGCCAAACATAGGCTGGATGATCGTTACAATAACTAGCTATGGAAATTACTGAAGAATACTCACTGAATGACTCCATCATCTTCCTGGATAATCCATGATAATTCAAACTCAATTTTACCAGAAACAACTTTCTTGATTGCTGGCTTAAGAGTGACAGTAACATCCACTTTTCCAGGCATCTCTGTAATGTAATTGCTGATATCAATACAGCCAGTGGCCAGAAGCTGGTGACAACCACTGGGGGACACCTAATGATTTCAAAGAAGCAAGAGGAAGATGAAAAGTGTTCAGATTTACTCCAAACTGCCTGGAGTGAAAATAATGTCAAAGGCAAAGAGCAACTACATGCTCATGTAAAATTGAAAAGGGAAAAGCTTACATTACAGATGTAAATATTCCACTGCTTTTCTTGATATTCTGTCATTTCATCTTCTGGGTTCTACAAATACAAATAAACATTGTTTTAAAATAAAGAAACAAACTTGATAACAACAATATTAGGGACTTTGAACAAACCATGAGAATGATAGAAACAAAGATGTGGCAAAACAAAAGACCAAATGAGCAGAACAATAGCTAAGCACTAGCGTTTAGAACTTTTTTTATGTTGAAGCTGTCCTTGGCCAAACAACAACGTGAAGTAATCAAATTTGGTGTGGTCTGTGTACAGGAACACTGACAGAAAATTGTTTCACTTTCAATATGGAACGCAATGTGGCTCACACACATTATGCAGAGGTTGAGATGTGGCACTGTTAGAGACAGTAAGAACATTAATTTTATGTGGCCGTTCAGGAAATTCTGAACAAAAATATAGATTTATTTTTTAATCAGTTTGTCTTCCTAGGCATCACTCTCCTGACTGGTTAAGGTCCCTATTAATTTTGCCAGTGCAGTGTCTTTTAACCTCCAGGGAGCGTTATTGTGAAGTAAAGTTCATGTCATGGTTTTGGCAATTTAAATTTAATCATCTGTCCTCAAATGTTTCATAGATTCAATAGCATTTCATAATTTTTTTTTCTCTTCAGCTATCGTACTTTGAACTTTTACAATGAAAGTTATAATAGATTTAACATTAATAAATTAGCATAATATTACTAAGTAAATCCAACGCAAGAGGCTAAGCCATATTAAAAACCTTGTGGCTTCAAGAAACCTTTACAACGAAAGATGGACTGTTTTTATTTCAAAATTTCTTAAAACGTAACGCAAATTGAATCGGAGGAAGCAGCAAGCGTAAGACAAAAGCAAGGAAGGCTTCAGTACATGTTTACGAAAACGATGGTTTCAAAAAGTTGGCCGAGATTTCCGCACTTCCCCATAGTTCGTTATGCAGAGAGCTCTTGGATAAAGAAAACTATGACGAAAGCAAGCCTTTTGGACCACAATTTCGTTTCCGAATGCTGTGGCACTTTACGGAAATCTGTCCCCATATTTGTACCTCATGTTGCCTTTGTTTGAAACTTACCTTGAGGAGAGTAAGTTTACTATCTACTGGCTCAGGCTCAGGCCAAAAATGAACACCACGATAACCATTTTCAACACCTCCAAACCATGCTACAGGCTGAGAGAAAAAGTAATTGCAAGAAATGTTTCTTTAACTCAAACTGACGATTAAGAAATCAATAACGTTTAATGAGCTAAGAGAGAAAGATACGAGATCCAAAGTCTAAGTTGACTACCTTTGTACTGTATTTCGCCTTCCTTTTTTTCCAAAAAATTGCAAGCTTGTGTGGATACCTAATTGAGGAAGAAAACACGAATGTCAGCATAATGTGAAAAAGTTGCCATTGTTAACCGTATTTCTGTTCAGTGCGGATTCTACCCTTGTATAAGCGATTGGCGTTTTATGATTCAAGGGCTGAGATGCGCTTACATCTTTTGTTGTTTTGGAATACGGCGAAAGGCAAAGAAGTACATTGTATCTTCAAGGCGGGCGCCATGATGTCTTTATGCCAAGACTGGTAACTAGTAAAACGTACCCCTCCCTCCCCCTCGCTGTCAACGAGTGACCGTTATCAAAAACTTTCTCTCGCAGCACTGCCGTGAAAAATACCAATAAGCTTAGTATTTGTTTTTCACCGAGTCTTGCAACTTCAAAGAGCAAACAATATTCAGTTTGGGGAAAGACCCTTTGTTTCTGTTGCTTAAGTCTCACGCGGTATTCAACAGTGAAATCGAACTCGACCAAATTCTAAAACGCATATTTTTTTCCTCAATTCAATTAATCATAGTGAAATTTATATTGTTTCCGAAATTGCATGCTTCTTCAGAGTTTAACTTTTGATCATTTTCTAATCAGAAAAGTAAAAAAGAATTTGACTCTAGTGACACAAGCAGCTTCGAAGACTAAACTCTTAATAGAAAAGAGAGAAAGAAAATACTTTATCGTGTCCCTTACCACTTTTTCTTGCGTAATTCAACATTCAATAGTGAAACAGATGCTGTGATCAAAAAATTATCAGCTCTTGCTTTTTCCCGACGGAACGGTATGAGAACACAAGCCATCACTGCTTCTCACAAAATCTCTCAGATGAACTCCAAGGATCTCTGCTTCATTCATTGTGATGTCATGTTGCCATGAAAATAATTGCTTCGAATGTATGTTGCGCGCGCTCAGTGCGCTACATTGACTGAGGCCGGTTGGAATAACTTGAAATTTCTCCATAGTAGTTGAAGTAGAAGTAGCTAAATGAGAAAAATAAATGCATTTGGGAAAAAAGATGTCCGCTTCTTTACATTTCCTCACCCGTGTACCATTATGACTTTAAAGTCGTTTCATAACGATTTAGGTAATTGTATTTTTTGTGTTTTCTTCCTATTTATTCATAAAACATTTAACAGTCAGCTGATACAAGCCTGACACTTTGGTTGAAAAAAGGCGTGCATTAGTACCCCCTTCCCCTTGTCCCTCCCCTTTCTGATCTGATCCTCTCGTTTGAACAAACCAAATTCTTACCATGTACGGAGAGATGTGAGGTGTGATAACAATACTGAACAAGCTACAATCCTAGCCATAATAGTTTAAACTTTTTCCCCTTCCCACCTTAGACCGCCCTAAAAAATACAATTAAAGATAGAATCACAAACTGGACAATGAGAGGTAGGTTGGTGTTTTGATAAAGCTTCATTAGGGTTTCAAGTTAACTATTAACTTACGCTCAAGGAGGTCTGGAGTGAAATCTGTTTTCATTGTACTAGACAAGAACTTGTGATATCCTATGCTTGTCTGCTGTCAAGAAGTTACATCCATGGGCAGTTTAACAGGCTCGAGAAAAACTGTTTTTTTCTTTATATAAGGGCGTAAAATGAACCTTTCAGATGAGCTGCGAACGTTCCTGTGATTGTAATTCTCCCTGAGTGCTCTATTGTAGTAATAATCACTAAGTGATATTTTAACACTAGAGGCACTGAATGAAAACTTGTCAATACGATAGCAATTTTGTTTTACTCCGGTGCTACTAGGACGCCCTTACAAATAGCTCTTACTACTGAGCTCGTAACCACGCCGCAATTTGGAATGAATACGAAATTAAAATTGGTATTTGAAAGCTCCACGGAAATGTTCGTTGCTTCTAGCAAACGAAGAAATTGGCGATCAGAAAAATCACAATGATTTATGGAAGTTAAAATAATAATGATAATAGTAATTATAATACTAATAATAATAGAAATAAAAATAATAATAATAGTAATAATAGTAATGATGATAAGAATAAAGATAATAGAAGAAAACGTAATGGGGAGACGCGGGTTTTTTATTTTAAATGGAGCTCGTCTCAAAAATGTTGTAAAGTTTACGGTTTTAAAACGTCAAATTTAAAGTTACACCCAAACCACAAAT
Source organism: Pocillopora damicornis (assembly GCF_964200805.1). Lineage (NCBI taxonomy): Eukaryota > Metazoa > Cnidaria > Anthozoa > Scleractinia > Pocilloporidae > Pocillopora > Pocillopora damicornis. Next base: position 13,215,114 of record NC_142678.1, read on the forward strand.
TTACGCCAGGTTGATGTAAGTCACCACTATGTATCTTGGGTGAGTCCCAGGGTAATTGAGGTTTTTAAATTATGTAAATGTTTCCGCATTCTGCACCATCAACCTCCTTAGTTTTTTGATATGCCCAGAATCAGTGGCATAGTAACACCAGGCCCCCCACCCCCCATCATCCTCCGCCCCGAGACTTGTAGTTTCATGACGCTTCTGACATGTTTCGTTAACTACGTACGAAGGTTCGAGCGAGCAAAGCTGCAATAAATTTCCGCCGGGTACACAACAATGGCAGAGAGATTAAAGAGCGCGGTGGGACTCTGTTATAAAATGTGATTATTCCTATTTGGCTGTTGCTTAATAGGATTTTTTTTAAGTAACAAAAAGTCTAGTTCTTTGCCATGTCAACCGTTTGGCTTTTTTAATTATCACCCACCGTTTCAACTGAGTTCTTGTCGATCTGAGCTGGACCAGTTGACCTTATAAACCGGTCACAACTGGAAAAAATGGCTAAAATTTTCATCAAAACCGTAAAAACAAGGTTATGAATCGTTCAAATCTGAAATGCCTATGAGGGTAACAATCCGAACCGAGGTGAGGGTATGGTGACTAATGGGAATAATGAAATATGAGAAATTGCTTTTTTATTGGCAAATCAACAGCAAAAGGGCGAGAAGATGAACTTTGTAAAAGACTTGAGAAATGTCGTGTTTCTTTTTCATTTACATTTATTTACAATTATTTTCTACATCAAGGTAAAATAAGGAGATAGCGAAAAAAATGGCAATGAAAATTAGGCAACTGAATATGCTCACAATTGAATCAAAAATGATCTCGTGTCAATTTGAAAGAAAAAAACTAAGGCGATTACGTAACTCCTTTCCCTGGTGAAGTAATGGCGTGACGTGATACTCAATGAGTCCCAGTGTCCTTGTCTTAGCATTCGGTTAATCATCAGCACTGATATGGATTGATCGCAAAGAAAAGTGACGCATGCAGCCAGAAAACCACCCAACATAACCCACAGCGTTCGAATCGCTGTTAATACAGGTGGTGGAAAAGGGCAATGTTATTCAAAAAGAAAAAAGGAAGAAAAAACGAAAGAAAAAAGGAAAAGGAAACAAAAACAACCCAAAATCATAAAAAAAGGGGAAAGGGAAGAGGATGAGAAAATTGCAAGAAAGATTCCAAACCCAAATTACAAAATACCTAAAAAAAACCTAAGTTAAAATTGAAAATACGGATTACCTTAGAATGAGTACCTAGAGATACATAACCTACCTAACCAAATCAAACAAAAAAGCGAAAAAAAAAAAAACAGAAAAAAAAGAGAAGTACGAACAAAAAAAAAGTGTGCAGTGCCAAAGGTGAAGTATTCAGTTACGTGCAGTGATCTTGTAACCGCTTACGTCACTTTCATTACAAATGATTTTATATCAGCGCATCTGATTGGAAGAAAACAAAGCCATTAAATTGAAATACGTAAACTATGACTTTACCTTAGATCTATCTACCTTCACCTTAGAAATAAAACGTAATCAAAATAAAAGATAACAGGGTCGTAATGAAAAGAAACCTTGTTAGATCTTTTGTCCGTGACCCTGAACTTAAGATATAACATTCACAAAAGAGGTATTTATACTCATGAAATAGTTCTGAGCAATTAAAAAAAAGACGAGAAAAGATAAAGATAGTTACTTACGTTAAAAAATGAAAATTTTTACAACAATAGAAATTATTTGAATTCATAGTAGTTATTCATAGTAATCACATGAAAATTTGTTTGACAAATAAAGTAATCTCATGATTTAAGGATAACATCTGAATGATTCTCTAAGAGAAAGAATTTCACATTGAAAAATGAAACTGCTCAGAATTTATAGATTTACAAAGGATTTTTAGCAAGAGATTATAATCTCTTGTTCTAAACCATATACCAACATGTTACCATACAAGCCAGACCAGAAATAAGGAAAAAGTTGGGAAATCGAAACTGCAAAAAGAAAGAAAAGTAAAAACAGAATTAGCGATTATTATTTAGAATAAAGTCTCTTAAATCAACATAACCCAAATGATCCGTGGCAAACTCATTATAGAATACAAGGTAAGATTACAAGAAGAGAACCAAAAGCATTTCAACTGAATTAAAATGCAAGTTTCCTACTTTTAATGCAGTTTGTTATTTAGGCCAAGTTGGTCAAGTTTAGAATAAGATCCAGGACATTCTTTTCCTGATCTTTGTGTTCCCTGGTTTTCTTCCAACCTGCCGCAGAAAACGTTATAAAACATCACTCACCATACGATAGCAAAAAATAAAAGATTGCATAGAAAAAACTCAGGTGTTGGTAACAGAACACTTGTTTAACATCATACAAAAGAAAACTTAGTACTATCACATTGAAGAACTAACATAGAAACTGATTCTCACCTTTGACTTCAAACAGGTATTTAAGGTCCTTACGTAAGAATTTCAGACAGTCTTTCCGGTTTTGTTGTCTGGAACTAAACACAGCAGAGACGAAAGATAAGGCTTTGATACGATAAACTTTCAAATGGAAATACAATGCAAGGATTTAAAATGCTTAATGAAAAAAGGAGTGCTTATATGTGGTCAATTTAAATCATTCGTTCTGGTTATTGAACATGTATTACCATAATTTGGCATGTTGACTTGTTCCCTACTATCGAGCAAGGTTTAAAACAGCTTTATAAGGATAAGATGTACTTACAGAGTGAGAAGATCTTGTTTCCTTTCGTCAAGTTCAGAACGGAACTTATTTAGCGCTAACCAGTCAAGTGATAAGCTTTCAAACTCAGCCTCACAATCTAAAAGGGGAAATTAAAAAAGGCTGCATTTAATTTGTGTTTAGTTAGTTATACATGCATCACCCTCTATTTGCATTTGGCCCAACAGTATACCCGGATAATTGTTTCCAAACTTTACCTCTTCATAGGAGGGAAACTGTTTTTCGCGAGCGTTGCGTGAGAAACAAAAGATTCCTCTCAAATAACAGGATAGTTCGGCTGCTATTTGATAAAAGTGAACAGTTGGAAAGGTTCGAAGCTAGGGATTCAGGATAGTGGCTCTCCAAAATCACTGCTCTGCACGTTTGTAGCAAATATGTTAGTTTTCATATTTTGACTCATAAAGGTAAAAAATAGGAAACTAACCTTCAGTGTCCATTGCTTCTTTCATCTCAAATTCCAATTTAACCATCACCTTGTGCAATGAAAGCAACTCGTGTTCGACAACCTTAATCTCTGTCTCCGCATAAATAGCCAACTCGTGGAACTGATTGCTTACGATGGAAGCTAAAGAAGATTTCAGAAAATACACGTGCTTACATAATGAAAAGAGCAGGCGAACGTATACACATTCTGATGAAGTTGATGTTGAACCAATTAAATCTGTTTGGTTAAGAGCAATCAAAGTGCAAGCAACAGTCAAGAATGAAGGTTTACTTGCATGCAGATGGGAATGTTTCTAATGACTCTTTTCTCTGGTTCGGTGGATAAAGATGCACTGTTTTACAATACTTTCCGCTCATTAGGATCTATACTGTGGTATGCTTACAGAACAACTTACCACAGCTGTCTCCACCCTGGCACTCTTCCATAGCAATTACTTCCTCGGAAGGTTTTACTTGCTTGATAATTGATCTTTCGCCCACATTTGAACAATCTTTAGCAGTCGAAGCATCAAGGTTTGTTGATCCGATACTTGCAGGAACATTATCCTTGTTTGTGAAAGGGAGATCGTTAGGAGAGACCTTATCAGATGGGAATGACTGGGCCTTTGAGTCACCAGAAGCTTCTCGGTCAACCTGTTCGTCTTTTTCATTGCTGGCAGCCAAGCCTTGTAATGCAGTCTTTACATTTATCTCTTCTACTGTAGCTGTGTTCACCACAAACTGAATATCTTCCAATGAAGAAACAGACCACATGTCAGAAGTATCGGTCGACTCCAAGATTGACGAACTATTTTCCTCATCGGTATCATTGGATGGATTGTGTTCCATTTTGTATTTTTCACCATTCGATTCTTTCCGTTTTGCTCTACGCCTCTGACCACGAGTACTGGAGGGCTTGTTGCGCATGTCATCAGCATCACTGGATGAGATGTCTCCCATTTTGTATTCCTCATTCATGGATTCTCTCCGTTTTCTTCTACGCCTTTGACGACGAGTACTGGAGGGCGTCTCGCTCATCTCATCAGTATCATTAAATGGATTATTTTCCATCGGGTATTCTCCACTTTTACAGTTCTTCCGTCTTCTTTTAGGCCTTTGGCGACTAGCGCTGGAGGCCTTCCCGCTATTTTGGGACGAGCAGTCATTATCGGTGGTACCGTTGGAATTTGCAAACGGGTTTAGATCCTTTGGATAGTGGCGCATCTCGTTTTCCTTCTTCTTAACACTTGTGGTATCACTCTTTTTTCCAGGCTGCTTCATATTCGGTGGAGGGGGGCGAGGTGGAGCCGCCTTACGAGTTGGTGCACAGGACGAAATTGCAAGAATCCGTAAACGGAAACGTGGCAGAAACATGTTAAACCGTTCCGGAAACACGACGGATAACCTGTGTTTCCATTACCGGTTTCGTGACGTTTTCTCGCGTTTCCGTTGCTGCGTATACAACGGAACCGGACCACTTTTACGTAAACATAACGGAAACATGGAGTTGCATGTTTCCGCCACGTTTCAGAAATACGGAAACATGTGATTTCGTCCTGTGGTGGTTGACGCGGTGGAGGTATCGGAGGAGAAGGACGGGCTGAAACAGGACGAGGTAAACCAGATTGGGATGGACTGGTGTGAGAAACGGAAGGCCTCTCAGAGAGAGGCAGTGGTGGAGATGGAGCTTTCCTTTTGACCTTTGTTGGTCCTGATCTTGTTTTATTGCGGCCTCGACACGAAACCGCCTGAGAACTATTACCCTTAGTGTCAGCATCAGCTTTCGCTTCCTTCTTTTTCTCATGGTTACCAACGACGCCTGACAATGGAGCAAGTGCAGCAGCATTGACCTTTGTGGTGGCTACCTTCGAACAGGCAGCAGCACTGGTAACATCGCCATCGCGCTTTTCCTTTCGGAAACTCTTTAAGGAACTTGGACGCGACAGTCTCCTGCTTTCTTCCCTGATGGTATCTTTCTTGTCTGGGAGACTGCAAGATAATCACAAGGGTACAGTGAATTCAAGTAATCAAAATGTTCCCTTAATACTCCAAAAGAGCAAGAAGTAATACTTTGACTCAATTTTTTATGAACTTGCTTTATATCTAAGCCTTCCTTGAAAATAGAGATTCGAAAATTTGGGATCTTGTTATCTTCACATCAGTCTATCAGAGGTTTTCAGTTTCATTTTTCTGAGTCTCAATTGCCTTCATATCACCGCGATTTCCAAAAATCATTTCAATGGCCTCTTTAAACTGAGATTTAGCGCGCGTCGATGAAACTAAAAAAGCGCAAGTTAAGTGGTAAATTGCTTGGAGTCATTCAGTTTTTGTACCATTCTTTTGCTGGCGTGTTTTCTTTTGTAACGGCTGCTTTATTCTCTTGCCGTACCAAAAGCGCAAATAGAAAAAAAAAACTTCACCTAAATCTAACATGCCTACATTTATCGGTGATCTTTCCCGATGAGTTTTCTCTTCTTTTTTCTCCACTTACCATTTGTCTTTGGCACATTTCACAGTCGGAGAAGGAACCGAAGCTCTCAATTGTAATTCTTGATGATTTTTACTTGGACTTTTTCCACGCATTTTCTTCAAAAAACTCATGATTGCTTCCTTTTGTTGAAAACGATCACATGCGTTTCAGAGGAATGAAAATCTTCTGTTTATCCATTGTGATGTCATGTAGCCATGACGATAGCTTCTAGTCTCATTTCCAGTGTAACGCGCCACTGTAAATGGTTCTTTCGATTTTTCACAGGAACGAAAGCTATGACTTGATTCAAAATAAATGATAAATCGTTATACTTCTGTATATCAAACTTCCTCCGTAACGAAAAAAGGCGTAATTGTTTTATACTGATGTGCACGCCGAAATACCGTTCAGTTAAGCGTCATGACGATGCGTAAAGCCAATATTAGATACTAACAGAAAATCACGCAAAAACTCTGAGACGTTTCAAAAATAAATAAACTGCTTGCAGTTTACTAGTTGGCCATATAGGAATGAAAATAAATGAAAAGTTTTGTTGTTCGGTTGATTTTCCTCGGAAAACCAGCATTAAAGTTGACAGCGAAGTGAATCTAGCATGGATATTACAAATGCCGTTTATTTTTAATTGTCTTTTTATTTGCAGAATCGTTCCTAAAATACCGCTTAGCCTTTTTAATTTCACTTTTTTATTTTTACAAGGGAGCTATAAAGTTAAAACTGCCAAATTCACCAAAAAACCAGGCGCAGAAGTGTGAGTTTTGGGTGTTCCTTTTTGGAATTGCAATTTTCCCATCCGTCCTACCTTGGTAACCTTTCTTATATTCATGCGTGACGTGCGTGATCTGATCAGCACTGTGGTTGACGTGTACATTTGTTTAATTTTTCTTTAAATCTTGATTATCAAAACTTTTTCCATTGCTTTTTTTTAAGACTGTCAAAAGACTTTTTGAAGGCTTTTTTTTACAGCCAAATGTATTTACAAGTTTATTCAAATTGATAAGTTCAATTTATTTTTATTTACGGACTTTGAAGTCTAGCCTTTATCGGAACAGCAAGCGTTCAGGTAACTAGCTACAATAGACTTCGGTCAAAATGTTTCGACTCAAACATACCTAAATGAATAAATGGTGAGAAACCTGAAACTTGCCGTTGTGAACTGCGTTTTCAGAAAGTTGCCGAATCTTTGTAGGGTCTCACTCCTCTTTAGGCGTATCGTTCGTGTGTTTTTAGTTTTTCCAGAGATTTACTTAAGAGGAGTATCTAAAGCGTGGAACCCGTAATAAACGATAATTGTCATTATCGTTATAGTTCAATAGTTCGATATTAGGATGTCTATACAAGCTGCTCCATATCCATTCATTTGGTGTACGTAAAGAGGCAACGGCTTGTTGCTCAGGTGCTAGATTCTCGAGGCAAGCTTGCCTCGAGAAATTCAGCACCTGAGCAACAAGCCTTTCCCTCTCTACGTACACCAAATGAATGGATATGGATCAGCTTGTTTCGAGATCCTAGTACCAAAAGACTCTGGATGTGTGTTGACGGATCTCGAGTTAGTTATACTCGCTGGAACGATATGGAAACTAACAATTCAGGCGGAAAAGAGGATTGTGGACACATCATCTCCATTGAGAGGCGAAGAAGATGGAATGACTGACCTTGTGCAACTCTATCTTTGTGAAATGCGCGGTAAGCCTGAGGAGGCAGTGGTAGGTGCTCACGCTGTCAGCTTACAGAGGTTTAGCCTAGGAGTTTTCAAGTTAATTGCTGATCATTCATTTGCTTTCGCTCACTGTCAAGTGGTTCTAGACAAGGCAACTGCCCCAGGCTCCCGGTGCACAAAGAAATGTTCATCAAGCGACCGAAGAAAACGTACAGTTACTGATGACGAGCACGGGTCCTATCATTCTCTCACTCGGCTGGCAAGACAAAAAGCGCGACTGCTCTGATTCTTGTTGGTATACTAGCTTCAGTATGTTACACACGCGAGGAAGTAATAGACCCGACAGCCTCGTTCCCAGGGTCCTTTTTCTTCGTCTTTCGAGAGAGGAAGAGAGGTTGGGAAAGAGGATGTAGACTCGATAGGTTGAAATCTTATTTAAACTTCTGCGGAAAGTTTTAAGTTTGCACCAGGAGGCAAAATCTTCAGTAATTTGGGATGTGCACTCGTTGCCACACCGAAAAACGTATGACGTAATTGAATTGAAGGGATTTCCAAATTCACCGGAAGTAATGTCATTTTTCCAGCCCGAGTGCAAATTTACGTTTTCTTGTTTCCAAAATTTTCCTTAAGCACTGGTGATGTTAAATGGAAATTTCAAACTTTGCCAGGTAAGTGTGTTTGATTGAATAATACCCAGTAATAAACAACAAACTATCGCCTTCTTTATTTCTGCTCCCGCTTCCTTCCCTCGTGTAGATCCCGCTTCCCGCCCTCTCCCGTCCCCTCTTCTCCCGGGCTCCTGCCCCCGGTCCCCCTCCACGTTTCGATGACAGTGGTAGAATTAGCAACCAGGCGATTTTAATGCCATGATTACACAGTTACGCAAATTTTTTTACCGTTTATGTTTGTGATTTTCCTTCTTTTAAAATCTTGCACAACAGTTCTAATCTGTGAAGTGGGGTGAAAGCTCTGAGTGGATAGTGACCTGTGTATCGTATGGTACCATACATATCCTGATTATCACATTGCTTGTTATCAGAATTGATCGACCAACAGGAGGCTCACAGCACAATCTGTGTATCTGAGCTCTCCGAGTGCCAAGTCGACACATGACAAGTGAGTTAAGCTGGTTGTCTTGCGATCGAAAAGTTATTGTTATATTTGGTGTCATAACCATTATTTCTTTGGTTTGTTACTTTATCACTTGCGTCAAGATCTCTTAAATCTTGACCGGCTAAGGTAATTTTAAAACGTGACGATAGACATAAGCGCGGGAAAAATTGAGCAGCGACTAGTCTTAGTCTTGCATTTGGGGTGAGTTTTCTGGCCTAATCACCGAGAATGGTGAAGTAAAACTGTGGCAATCACGGATCACTTTAATTTCGACACTCAATGGAAATGGCCTCATGAACACAACAATGATCATCACCTACTTTACAACAACAAAGTTTATTAATACTTAACTTACAGGTTTTTCTTTTCATACTTTGAAGCCACTGTAGAATTATCTCAAAACCAACATTCATAAAAGAACATTAAAAAATAATATGATAAGTAGCCAGAAAATAATTACAGGTTTTTTTCGTACTTTGAAGCTACAGCAAAATGATCTCAGTAGTAATGTATATACAAAAGTACTACAAACTAAAAGAAACCATCCAATAATAACAGGAAGTTATGAGCATAAACTTTTAACTTTTTTTTTAATTTCAGAGCCACTGTATAATGACCTCAATACCAATGTCAGTACAAGAGTGTTACATATAAAATGTTATCCAACAAAGATAAAAACTTCATGTGTGATTGACAAAAAAGACTTCAACTGCACCAAGAAAGAGTTTCAAGCTTAAATTAATGAGAAGGACTGACATGTCACAGATTTGAAAGGTCAAGATGAATTGATTATGTCATTATTTCTGTGAGGTTAAGTTATAAATATATATTGAAGTCACACTGATTGTCTCTCAGTCTCCATTACAATGTGTTCCCCTAACATCAGCACCGATATTGAATCACTTATAAACCAAACTGCCACATGTGCACACGTAACCACTTAGCATGACTGTTGACATTTGCTTTGCTTTACCTCAAAAAATCTTCGAGAAGTAAACAAAGTTTTTCTTCATTTTTAGGCAAGTTATATTGACAAGAGAGTATTAGGTCTTTTACCTGTGAGTTACTATTTGGAAAGTAGATCTTTTGAAAATAAGAAAAATAAGTTGAAATGTGTTACTTTAACAGTGGCTTCATGGATATCGCAGGAAAAAAGTGTTTTTGTACAGATGATAAACTTCACAAACCATAAGATGAGCTAGTTACAAAATATTGTTTACAATTAAGACAGGAGATCTGTCTTATAAAACTACTTAAAGTACATCATTTCAAATAAGGAAAAGGATTTGGAATGTGCTGTTATTACAACTTACAGTGGCTTCATAAAAACTGCAGGAAGAAATTAATTCTTAAAAATTGAAATCCCATTAAAAGATTGAAGCAAGAATGCACCATGACCTGTTTACAAAACATATTTTGGAATGTTTACAAAGGATTATTTACAATGGTGAGAGAAAATTTTTCATTAAAAGAATTTTCTTTCTGAATATAGAGCACTCAATATCATATATCATTTTTAGAAAAATCATACTTAAGATAAGGTCATAAATGAACTTATTAAAGAACAATTTGTTTGAAAAAAGAGTAGCAGCATGTTCTTACTAAAAGGCAATTCTTGCCACAATTTTTTCACAAGAATCCAAAGCACAAATAACCAATATTAAAAAATAGTAGATGAATTTTCCTTCAGTCTGAAATGCAAAAAAGAGAAAAAAACCAACATAAGAACATCTGCACCACTTCATATGACAGAATTATAGACAGTATGTTTATTGCTAGATAGTAGTAATCAAAAACACTGAATACTAAATTAGCTATAAGCCTTGAATTTGAGCTAATTAAGATATAATATTGACTGCAATAATATGAAGTGTTAGAGCCACAATTAATAACTTGCATTTCAAATTAGTTAAGATTACTGTTTCTTACCATTGTTTAGGCATGACGGTTTTGCTGGTGAATTGCAGTAATGAGTCCAGCAACTCTTTTTTCATGAGCTTTGTTCTCATCTGTTTTCCTCCAGCCTAAAATCAAAATACAAAACATTGTTTCCTTCATCTACATTTTGGCTTATGCCTTTGGCCCTGAATAGTGAATAGCAACTAATTTCTCTTTAGAATATCACAAGGATAAAGGAAATGATCACTATGTAAAGAAACTCAAGGTTGTTAAACAAATTCACCTGTCAGCACCTTAGAAAATGTAAAGACAACACTTTGGAGTATATATATATATACAGAATGATATTAGGATGTAAAGGGTTAAGAATCAAGGTTCACTAAACCAGTCCCAATAACACTAAACTGAGAAACTAAGAAAAAGGAGGAGAAACAACTGAATACTTACCTTCCACTTCTGAAAGGCGTCTCAAATCTGAACACAGCAAGTTAAGACAATTTTCAATGTTTTTTCCTTTGTCACTATATTGGCGAAAGGAAAACAGAAAATCAAGCAAATCTGCCTCAAGCTAAATACAACCTTTAGATAAGCAGAACCACTACAGTCTCTGAAAAACCCAAATAAATAACAAGGACAAACAGTGGAACTTCTCGATCTGTAAATCAAACATTATTCATTCCATTGCTCACTTTTTTATTATTAACAATAATAAAAAATGAATCCAGAGGAACTAATTAAGCAATATATGATAGATAGATCAGTTATCCATATCAAAGACAATTGGTAAACATATATAGGCACCTGTGCAGAGTTTTTGATTCATGGACTACAATGTAAGACTACATTTTAGGTCATCATGAACATGCTTATTTCGTTTCTAAAATAAGTCTTCATTACTTACAGGGCAAGAAGGTCATCTTTTCTTTTCATCACTTTCGAATGGAAGCTATCCAATATAAGCCAGCCTTGGTTTAAGCTTTCAAACTCTTCTTTATGGTCTACAGACAAAAAGTAAACAAATACATTGTATAAGCTGTGTAAGTTAAGCATGGCTTATAACACCTGAAATAAGTGTAAAAACTTGCAGTATCTCTAGTTTGGGGATTAGCTGTTTTTTAATATTTTTAATGCTTTCACTCCTGAGAATGATCAAGACAGAATTTATCCTTATAATATCAAAACAATAGCATTAGTCCATTCAATACCAATTTTACTGATCTAATATCATAAGAATTGTACTGCAGACACTAAAGAGAATTACCTATAAGATCCTGGAGTTAAAGATTTATAACTCATTAGTGGGGAAAAGAACTTAACATAAGTTTTTTTGAAATTCCAAGGTATTTCACTTTATCATTTTGGAAATGGATCACCCACCTGATGACATAGCTCTCTGCATTTCAAGTTTTACTTTTGAGCGGACTTCTTCCGAAGATAATAATTCATCTTGAACAAGCTTCAGTTCCTCTTCAACATAACTGGCCAACTCTGAGTGAAGCTGGCTTCCACTTGAGGCTGAACAAAAAAGTTAACATCAATAATCAACAAAAATAGTTGTAATTCAGAATAAAAAAATGTAAATTTATGATTTCCAAGGAGTCTTACAATAAAACTGTTTGATTGAAAATAGATCAGATCAAACAGGAAAAAAGTATTCCAATTTAAGCCCCTCTCCATTTGGAATGGGAGGCTGGAAATCAAAACAGAACTTACATGAATTTTCATCTCTCTTGGGAATGCACTTCTCTTTTGTTGCAACTTCATCTTCCTTTATGAAAACTGTTTCTCTGTAAACAGTTTCTGACAAGGAGTCCAGTGCTTCTTCATCATGTATAACAAGATGTAATACCTCAGGCTGTTCATCAATTTGAAACCTGACAGTTTTATGAAGGTTCCTTTTACTCTGCACCTCTTTTTTCTCTTCACTCTCTAATGGCAGACCCTGGCTAGCAGGTGGGTGTATTTGGGGGGAAACAGGGCTAAGATGTGCATGATGAGGTGAAGACTGCCTCCCGACCTTTCCTGACCCCACTTTGGTATTGCTGCCAGATGAGGGATCCACCTGAGGTTCAGCATTTGGGAAGATGCCACCTTGTTGTTCAATAGTTTCTTTATCTTCCCCAACAGCAATTTTTGTACCACTTGAGCAGCCAACTTCATTGTTTTTATCTTTCTTTTTGTCTTCCTCAGTGGCAATGTCTGTATCACTTGAGCAGCCACATTTCCTGTGCCTTCTTTTTTTCAAAGATTTTTGTTTTGCTGTCTTTCCCTCAGCTTTTCTTCTTGCTTGTTCCTCCCTGACCTCCTGCATTATCTCTTCCCATATCTCTTCATCTGTGGGACTGTAAAGGTAATACAAAAGAGTTAATGGAATTTCACAGTACAATTACTTTTAGACAAAACAAATAATAATTGCATGAATAAAAACCATTGAGTAGGTAAACTTTAGATTTTAGTTGACCCTTGTGATTATGCAGCAAAAATAATAATAATATCTCACTGTGAAAGTTTATTGATCAAGTTCATGGATCTAAAATAACATTATGATAGTAACTGACTTATAAATGCCAAACATAGGCTAGATGATCATTACAATAACTAGCTATAGAAATTACTGAAGAATACTCACTGAATGACTCCATCATCTTCCTGGATAATCCATGATAATTCAAACTCAATTTTGCCACAAACAACTTTCTTGATTGCTGGCTTAAGGGTGACAGTAACATCCACTTTTCCAGGCATCTCTGTAATATAATTGCTGATATCAATAGAGCCAGTGGCCAGAAGCTGGTGACAACCACTGGGGGACACCTAATGATTTCAAAGAAGCAAGAGGAAGATGAAAAGTGTTCAGGTTTACTCCAAACTGCCTGGAGTGAAAATAGTATCAAAGACAAAGAGCGACTACATACTCATGTAAAATTGAAAAGGGAAAAGCTTACATTACAGATGTAAATATTCCACTGCTTTTCTTGATATTCTGTCATTTCATCTTCTGGGTTCTACAAATACAAATAAATATTGTTTTAAAACAAAGAAACAAACTTGATAACAACAATACTAGGGACCTTGAACAAATCATGAGAATGATGGAAACAAATATGTGGCAAAACAAAAGACCAAATGAGCAGAACAATAGCTAAGCACTAGCATTTAGAACTTTTTGTATGTTGAAGCTGTCCTTGGCCAAACAACAACGTGAAGTAACCAAATTTGGCGTGGTCTGTGTACAGGAACACTGACAGAAAATTATTTCACTTTCAATATGGAACTCAATGTGAATCACACACATTATGCAGAGGTTGAGATGCGGCACTGTTAGAGACAGTAAAAACATTCATGTGGCCATACAGGAAATTCCAAACAAAATATAGATTTATTTTTTAATCAGTTTGTCTTCCTTGGCATCACTCTCCTGACTGGTTAAGGTTCCTATTAATTTTTCCAGTGCAGTGTCTTTTAACCCCTAGGGAGCGTTATTGTGAAATAAAGTTCATACCATGGTTTTGGCAATTTAAATTTAATCATCTGTCCTCAAACGTTTCATAGATTCAATAGCATTTCATAATTTTTTTTCTCTTCAGCTGTTGTACTTTGAAATTTTCCAATGAAAGTTATAATAGATTTAACATTAATAAATTAGCATAATATTACATAATAAATCCAACACAAGAGGCTAAGCCATATTAAAAACCTTGTGGCTTCAAAAAGGCTTCAAAACGGAAAATGGACTGTTTTTATTTCAAAATTTCTTAAAACGTGACGCAAATTGAATCGGAGGAAGGAGCAAGCCTAAGAAAAAAGCAAGGAAGGCTTCAGTAAGTAGGTATAACGTGTTTACGAAAACGATGGTTTCAAAAAGTTGGCCAAGATTTTCGCACTTCCCCATAGTTCATTATGCATAGAGCTCTTGGATAAAGAAAACTGTAAAAAGTAAAACTGTGACGAAAGCAAGTTTTTTGGCCCACAATTTTGTTTCCGAATGTTGTGGCACTTTATGGAAATCTGTCCCCAAATATCTTCCTCATGTTGCTTTTGTTTGAAACTTACCTTGAGGAGAGTAAGTTTACTATCTACTGGATCAGGCTCAGGCCAAAAATGAACACCACGATAACCATTTTCAACATCTCCAAACCATGCTACAGGCTGAGAGAAAAAGTAATTGCAAGAAATATTTCTTTAACTCAAACTGACGATTAAGAAATCAATAACGTTTAATGAGCTAAGAGAGAAAGATGAGAGATCCAAAGTCTAATTTGACTACCTTTGTACTGTATTTCGCTTTCCTTTTTTTCCAAAAAACTGCAAGCTTATGGGGAAACCTAATTGAGGAAGAAAACACGAATGTCAGCATAATGTGAAAAAGTTGCCATATTTAACCATATTTCTGTTCAGTGAGGATTCTATCCTTGTATAAGCGATTGGCGTTTTACGATTCAAGGGCTGAGATGCACTTACATCTTTTGTTATTTTGGAATACGACAAAGGCAAAGAAGTACAGCGTATTTTCAAGGCGGCCGCCATGATGTCTTTATGCCAAGACTGGTAACTAGTAAAACGTACCCCTCCCTCCCCCTCGCTGTCAATGATTGACCGTTATCAAAAACTTTCTCTCGCAGCACCGCCGTGAAAAATACGAATTAGCCTAGTATTTGTTTTTCACCGAGTCTTGCAACTTCAAAGAGCAAACAATATTCAGTTTGGGGAATGACCCATTCTTTCTGTTGCTTAAGTCACGCGGTATTCAACAGTGAAATCGGATTCAACCAAATTCTAAAACGCAAACTTTTTTTCCTCAATTCAATTAATCATAATAATATTAATATTGTTTTCGAAATTGTATGCTTCGTCAGAGTTAAACTTTTGATCACTTTCTAATAAGAAAAGTAAAAAAGAATTTGACTCTGTGAGACAAGCAGCTTCGAAGACTAAACTCTTAAGAGAAAAGAGAGAAAGAAAATACTTTATCGTGTCGCTTACCACCTTTTCTTGCGTAATTCAACATTCAGTAGCGAAACAGATGCTGTGATCAAAAAATTATCAGCTCTTGCTTTATCCCGACGGAACGGTATGAGAACACAAGCCATTGCTGTTTTTTCACAAAATCTCTCAGACGAACTCCAAGGATTTCTGTTTCGTTCATTGTGATGTCATGTTGCCATGAAAATAGTTGCTTTGAAGGCATGTTGCGCGCGCTCAGTGCACTGCATTGACTGAGGCCGGTTGGAATAACTTGAATTTCTCCATAACAGTTGAAGTAGAATTAGCTAAATGAGAAAAATAGTTGCATTTGAGAAAAAAAGATGTCCGCCTCTTTACATTTCCTCACTCGTGTACTTTTTGTCTCCATTATGGCTTTAAAGTCGATTCATAATGATTTAGGTAATTGTAGTTTTTTTGTTTCTTCCTATTTATTTCTAAATGAAACATTTAACAGTCAGCTAATACAAGGCTCACACTTTCGCAGAAAAAAGGCGTGCATTAGTACCCCATCCCCCTTTCCCCCCCCCCCCCCCCTTACGCTCAAGGATATGGTGAATCACTCCATTTCTGCGCCGGCCAAACTAACTTTGCTGAAAACTGTGGCAGCGAACTAACCAATCGCAACTTTGATTTCACCGCACGAAGGCGTGAGTCCGCATGCAAACATTGATTTGATTCCCTCTCTATTTTTAGGGTACTTGTCTTCTACTTGATTTGATTGAGCAGAGTAGCAAAGAGATGTTAAGCCTTCTTCACCTTTTTTGGACACTAAGGGCTTTTTGTAATATTCATAAAAATGCTGGGAACATTCAGGAACACTACATTACTTTCAACATTGCAAGGGGAGAGGAGAGGGGTTACTCGTGACAATAATCTTAGCTAAGAAGTCAAATAAATGAAAGAGTCCTAACAACTTTTGAACAGGCTTGCAATACGCACTAGAAAATTAAAAACACGCGCGTGTTTAGTCCTTAGGTATAAATCATGATTAACTACCGCAAAAAAATCAGTTTAAGATTTTATTTCCTTAGAACCGTTAGTTGACAAAACAGTAGTAAAATCCCAACACCTTATGTAAGTATGAAATTGTTAGTAAAATATAGTCGTTAGCTCATGTTGTTAATTGTGAGTATAAGGCTTTCCACCGATACCTGCTTCCTTTGCTAGTATAATGATCAGGTAAAAGTAACGTCCTTAATCCTGATTAAAGTATCATTTTCCTTTATCCAGCATCATCCCAAATTGTAAACTCAGTTACAGAAGGTATTTTTTTTGTCGTTATCACTTTCGGAAGTTTAAAATTTTCTCACACCTCTACATGATAAAATGTTTATCAAATTACCAATTTGATGAAGTAGTTAATTCAGCGCACTGACAAGCAATCAGTGTTGTCATAGGTCAGTTCCTCCTTGTATTCTTTTCACTTCTCTCTAAGCATCTCTCCTCAGAGTTGGTAAAAAAACTGAACAACTGTTAACGTACTCCCGCGCTTAACGCAGATTTCTAAACTTACTCAGAATACTTCAACGAAAAAAAGCAAATACTTCTTTCTACTCAGCAAGCACCCTTATTGAATCATACTTTTCGACATTTCCGGTAATGAGTAGATCATTGAAAAGTCCTATAAACCATGCTTCATTAAACAAGCAGAGTTAACAAAGTTTTGAGACCAGCCAATCTCTTCGTATTGAGTCAAACTTGAGTAGCAGATATCAAAGTAAGGATGTTTCCTTTACCAATGCATCATAACTAAGGGGCTAAAAAACTTTAATTTTTTTAATAGTGAAGATAATCTGGAGCAGGTCGGATTTAATTCAGTTTTAAAGGCAAAGGCCGGAAAACAACAACATCGTTAGGCTGGCATGATAATTTTTTAAATCTTCTTGCACTGTCAATTCTGCAATGAAGAAGTCTTGTTGAGTTTGGTGTTATGACTCCTTTTCGTGTTCCCGAAAGGTAGTCTGGTTATTTCAACTTTCATCATTCAGGAGATATGATATTTAAAGATTCCATCGAAATGTGCATTGCTTTGTTTGGTAAAGGGAAAGGATGAAAGGAAAGGACTTCCATGCTTTTTTTTTTTTTGGTATCTCCTACTCAAGTTTTCACAAGATTTGTCAAGTCCGTTCGTTGTCATAGAGCATGTGTTTACTCCTGACCTCCGCTAGCAAGCAGAGTATAGCCAATGGGCTTGTCACGTGACTTCTTAACGATCGTCAGCGCAGTTCCTACCAAGCAAGCAGCGCACATCACAAACACAGACATCATGAAGAAAGGACTGGATCCTAAGGAAATAGAAAAGAGAAAATAATGAATAAAATTACGAACTGGTGGAAAATAATAGCAAACCTTCTGAAAGGGCCTTTTGTTTAGAAATCCAAAGATCTACAAATATCAACATTGGTTCCACCACTTGCATGTCAAAGAAACCACAACACCATAATAACACTTTTATTTCATGTTATTTACCATTTTCAGTAAAGGCATTCTTCTTCTTTCTCTCTCGCTTGCCTCGTGCGAGGCGGATCGGGCCCTGGGCCAAAGAATACACGTCATCAGTCACGTGATCACTTACTGCACGTCTACCTCGGCCACTTGATGGACACTTTTTTGCACACTGTGAAGCAGGGTTCGTTGCGTTGCATACAATTACGTGGCAGTGCACGAATACGAATGGATGATCTGCAATAAACTTGAAAGCCTCCAAGCTAAACCGCTGAGCACTCGATGAAGGCCCAGAGTAATACTTCACGGTAACGTCATTCTGACATCTGAGAAAAAACGTTATGCACTGATTGGATTTCAATCCCTATTTCACGAAGTGCCTGTTACCTACATTTATTTGTCCTAATGTGCAAGAGGTGGAGATCAAGTTTATTAAAGATTAAATGGAACCTGCGCACCGATTAAAAAAAGATCAAAAACAAATAAAATATTACCTATAATTATCTTTCACATACCCTTTCTTTATAAATTCGTAATTTACAGCACTTTTCTCATCCTGAGTGGGCGTGGCATAGCATCGATCAGCCATGATTGACAACTTCTTGTCAGTCGATGTCACTGACACTTCAAAGAAGAGAGGTTTACGAAGCAGCACATCAACAGGGAAGTCATCCTTCATGTAAGGACTCACGAATCTTTTGTCACGGAACATATTCAGAGAAAGTGTGAAGTTTCCTTTGCCTTCATCACTGAACCTAAGTTTTGTATTGCTCGGCCTCCAACCAACTGATGATACCACGCCAAACTTGGATAAGTAGCAGCTGAATGGTATTTCTATTTCCTGCACGCGTGTTGCGACGTCCTTAGCTGCCACAGGGATTTCAAAGACTGTGTTGGAGTAGACGATAGCTGTCGGTGTAAGCCTGCGTTTTGTGTCACAGCCAGTCAGCGAAGTTGTCAGAGAGAAGGAGGCGTTGGTTTCCTCAGCCTTGCATCTTGAGTCTAAGAGCCGAAGACGCCCACGGTCGCGACCACGGAAGAGGGACTTAGGAATGATAATTGTCATATTGTTGCTGTTGCACTGGACAATGACCCCTGGAGCTTCAGGAAAAAATAAAAGTTTCTTTATCTCTTAGAAGGAAGGAAAGTGGAATGTCGTAGAAAGAGAATCTTACTTTGTCGACAAAAAGTGGGATGGAGGAAATGATTACTTTAGCAAACGAATGAAATTATGTTATTTCTACCGGTTTATACTAACCATGACATGTTTTGTTATCTGATGATAAGCTTAGCTCTAGGTCTGGACATTCACATTTGTAGCCCCCTGCAATATTGACGCACTCGTGACTGCAGCCACCATTTGACACAGCACACTCGTCGGTGTCTGAAATAAGAGTTACAATCTGAGTGTTGCAAAAAAAGTTTATTTTTTAGTTAAAAAACTGACAGAGTAAAGTAAACTTACCCTTGCACGTCACAGATTTGGCACTATCCGTCCATTGACCATTAGCCCCACACTGTTTCTTAGAAGGACCTTGTAAATAATATCCCTGTGGACATGAGAACGAGCATTCGGCATTGTGTTTCGCCGGTGATGTCACACAATTGTTTGGTGTGGTTTTGACGAGACGACCAACCGTAAGGACTGGACATTCAACTGAAAAAAGGAGGGAATCAAATCCACATGATTGTACAAGCTCCTAAAGGCTGAATTTTTAACGAAATTTATTTCACTCAGTGGTAAGGTAAAGCTTTGGAAAAAATACCATTTTTGTCGATTAGATTCCGTATTTCATGTACAAATACTAAAAACGTACGCTAAACGAGAGAGTTAAGAATAAATATAAATTTATCATAGTACTCAGACGAAGGCTTATTTTTGTATTATTCTGAAATGAAAAAGACCAATAAGCTGGTGGCCGCTGGTGCGAGTAAAACAAGTTGATCCAAAGTTGTGATTTAACATGTATAAAAATTGGCAGACGTCCGTTACGGCAATTGTGCAAGCCATGGATATAACACGCGTGAGGTGATAGGGGAGCTGAAAAATTCTGTTAACATGGGCATAAGTGCTTGGAAAGGGGTCAAATAAAGTTTATTTTAGCTAAAAACTGACAGAATAAAGAAAACTTACCCTTGCACGTCACAGGTTTGGCACTATCCGTCCATTGACCATTAGCCCCACACTGTTTCTTAGAAGGACCTTGTAAATAGTATCCCTGTGGACATGAGAACGAGCATGTTGTATTGTGTTTCGCCGGTGATGTCACACAATTGTTTGGTGTGGTTTTGACGAGACGACCAACCGTAAGGACTGGACATTCAACTGAAAAATGGAGGGAATCAAATCCACATGATTGTACAAGCTCCCAAAGGCTGAATTTTTAACGAAATTTATTTCACTAAATGGTAAGGTAAAACTTTGGAAAAAAATACCATTTTTGTCGATTAGATTCCGTATTTCATGTACAAATACTAAAAACGTAAGCTAAACGAGAGAGTTAAGAATAAATACAAATTTATCATAGTACTCAGACGAAGGCTTATTTTTGGTCTGTACTGAGATGAAAAAGGCCAACAAGCTGGTGTCCGCTGGTGCGAGTAAAACAAGTTGATCCAAAGTTGTGATTTAACATGTATAAAAATTGGCAGACGTCCGTTACGGCAATTGTGCAAGCCATGGATATAACACGCGTGAGGTGTTAACATGGGCATAAGTGCTTGGAAAGGGGTCAAAAATCTTTTCAGTGAAGCAATGTTTAATTCCGTTCCGAAAGTAATCCGGGAATGCTTTAATTTGGCTTTGATGCATTTTACTCTGCGGTCAGTTTAGAAAACTCGTACTACCAGGCAGACAGTTGTAGTGACAAGGAAAAAATGTTATGATGACCTTACTCTGGCGCTTTTCAACGCTCAATGTCGGTCACATGTAATCGGGAAGGAACTTTGACGGTTGACGATTGAAATTTAGGGCTTTTGACGGCTGATAATTGTGAGGAAGAAATTTGTGATTTGAAACTCACTTGATATTGATTTCGTAGTTTTTGATACGAATTATCTTGTGGTCACAACGTGAACAAGTTATCCACTGAGAATCTGTTTGAATTTTTTAAACCTAATAGAAGTATATTTGGATAGAAGGTAGTTGCAATGTTCGTTTTGACGCCGTTTAGCGATTGAAAAATCTCGAAATTAGTGGAAATGACCATAAAATTAGTTTTGATTTGGAAACGTGGAAACGGATTTACCGGTTTAAAGATTTTTTCGAGATATTAGCTGTCCGCGACAAACAGCTCTTAATTGAAGGATTTGAAAGACCGTGATATATTTTGACAGCAAATATCGCGCTGCTCTTTTTTTTTTTTTTGGACGGTTTACGGTAAACATTGCCTTTTAACAGTTGTCAAGTTAACGTCGTTTGAACGCCAACCGTCACCACTTTGAGGCTCTAGATTGAGTATGCTGTGAATATTTGGATTTCAGATTTTAGGCATCTAATCGAAATGTGTTCTTAGGCCATGATCGGATTGACTCACCACTGGTTTCGCAAATGTAACGACGTGGACCACTACAGTGGATGTCATTCCATTTCAATCCGTGCTTCTGAGGATACAACTCGACACACGCCTCCCTTAGGTTATTAGGTTCTCCAGGATACCAATTGGTAAAGGTTGGCCGCGAACCATCAACCCAGAGCCAGCGAGACTGGTCTTTAGGATCCCTGTGCAAACCAATAAACATAGTGTGTGAAGAACGAGTGCCAATCGCTTGATTTTCAGCTCGAGAATTAATCACAACGAGATGGGATCCTTGAGCTTCGCAGGACGCTTTTGCTGCATTCCAGGAGGCTGACTTGGAAGAGAACTTGTAGCACGAGTTATGAAAACGTACCCAGTTCTTTGGACATACTGTTAAAATAACATGCATCAAGAATCAGTAGAGGTCTAGAGGAAGCATCTAAAATATGAAGATTCATCTCTTCATTTACATTTAGTTAAAAATAAGGTTGCTTCTGCGCGTGTGCCTCTTTCTTCTGTGTGGTCCAGAAATAAGGGATCATAGAAAAAGGGGAAGCTTAAAAGCATTCGACAGCAATGTATCGTAATAAATTACTCGCGCTCCCCCGGAATGTTTTGGCCTTCTCTTTTAGTCTTAATTATTTGGATTTACGCCTGCAACATACACAAGGACTATCTAGATTACTTTCGTGTACAACGCGCGCTACTGATAAATAACGGGGTTCGCATGTGCTTTTGGATTAGCGTGGACACATGAGCTTAAGTATAGAATTGACTCAGTTTATTTAGCTTTTCCATTCCCGTCAAGCCAAAAGATTTGAAGATGGGTTTAGGAAAGAGGCTAGGTGGAAAACAATTCAATTTTACACTTGATTTCGAAGAAATCTATAGGATGCCGAAAATAAAAACATCAATTAAATTGGAACACATGAAAGCTTTGTATAATTCAAACTCTAGTTTGACCAGATCAGGAACGATCGATGGCGATTAGTGATTTAACTAAAGGGAGTTGTTCTTATCTCGGGAAAAGCAACGATAGTGTTACTAAGTAAGAGTCGGAAGAGGTTAAACTCACCTTGAGCACTGCGTGGTAAGACAAGGACTGTAAAACCCACAAGGATAATAGACAAAAAGCGGGCGATGAGCATACCGATATACAGATCTAACCAGTCCCTCTTGTGAGTCTTTCTCTTAATTTCAAGCAAACGTTTGAAGCATTTGTGGAAACAAAGCATCAACATACAACCATAAAGCTGGACAATTTACTTAAACGGGAATTTTCTTGAGTAAGCTTATTTAAATATCTCACGACCTAAACAGTTTCGGCTTTGTGTACACAAATTGATTTAATATTACAAGACTCGATAGAGCGAACAGTTTACGATTGATAATTCTAAAAACAACCTCGCAATGAGCGTAAATTCCCTGTAGCTATTTATTGAGGGGTGTTGCACAAATCACAATGAAAGTTGTGTACTTGTTATTTTCTGCATGAGTGCTTCTGTTTTCGCGCCCGAAGCTGCAGTGTCATATTATTCAGTTTTGCATGTATTAGGATGATCTCAGAATAGATAGCCTTTGAAAGTGAATAAACAATGTAAACTAATGCCACCGACGGCTGCCCTCTGAATGCTATTTTTTAGGTCCTGTCTACCATAACAAAGAAGTGTGTCACAGCCAAAGGTTTATCAATTTGTATCATGAAATGTAAATTCATCTAAGTGCCAGCTGATGTGCAACTGAATTTTACGCGCATTGACGACCTAATTGTGTTCATTACACGGAACGAGACTAATATTTACAAACTGCTCAATTTCAATTTCGAGGGAGTTACAATCACGGGAACGCTCATCAGAAAGTTTCATTTTATCCCTGAAATGAAAGAGGTAATTTTAGTATCGCTCGAACTTCTTTAACGCCTCGTATATAAATATAACTTTAAACAGCAGACAAGCACATGATACCACGTGCACTCGTCTAATCCGATGATTAAAGATCTCACTTCAGTGTTCCGTGAACGTTAACTATTGGTCAACTTGCATTTGCAACCCTTATCAAGCTTTGTTAAAACACCCCAACACCTCTCGATGTTGAGTATAATTTTTTTGTATTTTTGTAAGGCGGTCTAATTTTTTCCGTCACCAAAATCGACAAGGCGTTTTAGAAGGGTGAGGGGGAAAAGTATCAACAATTGTGTCAAGGATTGTAACCCTGTTCAGTAGAAATAAATATCTATTAGCCAAAAAGAATCATGTCGATCGCCATACATTGAAACAGCCTGTTTTACCACTCTCCCTTGTCTTCTGGGAACTTGAGGAAAGAAAGAATATTTGAAGAATTAAACTACAAAGATAAAGCTTTAATATGATTTATATTGTAATTACTAATTATATATAGAAGCATTGTGTTGTGGCGTACGAATTTGCCAAAGTTACATCATTTTTCTTAGTTTTACCGGAGGGGGGGGGGGGGGGGGGAGTGGAAGGAAAACGGCCATTCAGGAGTACTTTGAACTTTTCGATTTTTCAGAAAAAAAGCGCGATGGAAATTTTTAACGTAATTTTTGAGAAGGGTTCATCAAAAGAGTCCTCTAAGAAAACATACAATGAATACCAAAATTTTGCAACTGTCGACGGATTCCATATTTATGGTCAGTGGCTCTAAAGAGGCTGGTTAACAACGCACGTTTAACAAGTTTTCACCGTAGTTTCTGTTGCATCATCCATACTGCGTGAAATAATCCGAATACGGTCCCGTATGTAGGTCTCATACAGTCACGTGTACGGCATCTATAAGGATGTGTCATGATGTTTAAGGTACTGTTTAAGGATCAGTATACGTCAGGCTACGCCAAGAAAATAGCAGGATCTTATACACTTGTAGCAGGATTTCTTATACGCCAGTACTCGTTTCAGCATACATGTTGTATACTGAAGGAGTTATGAGGTCTACTGATGTTGTGTGGAAGGCACGTATACGGGATTATTGTTACAGTCGTTGCAGGATTTCTTATTCCTCATTACACAAGTCCGTATATATGATGTATACTGCATGAAGCAGGAAGGGTACTGATATGTTCCGTAGAAAGTACGTGTACAGATTCTTTCACTCGTGAAAGGATTACCTTTATGTCATTACAGAGGTCTGTAGACTTCACGTATACTGTAGGAAGTATAAGATATAGATACCACTGTTGTTTCAAGGTAGGTATACGAATTCTTATTAGATTCATGACGAGATTTCTGGCCAAATACCAGTGTACACATGAATACTGTAAGAAGACAGTTGTTTACGTATTGTGAGGGCTTTAACGAGCCTTTCTTGAGCAATCTTAATAGGAAAATTTACCATTTTCGAGTATTCTTACGGGGTACGTTCAGCGTCAAAGATTCTTGCATTGCTTAGGTGTGATCTAGGTGGAATCATAAAAGCGAGAATAATCTCATGCTTTAATTACAAATAGCTGTTAATTTATCTCTGTATTCCTTAGTCACGTGTTGCTTTTTTCGCAGTACATATACATTAAAAAAAAATTTAATGTAACATTTGTGTTTCTCAAAAATAGCATTATTAATAATAATGCGAAGAATGAAAGTTGAAAATCTAATTCACGAAGAGGTATAATCCAATGATTAAAAGTTGTGATTTATGTACAATCACACTATTCCTTTAACACACCCACACAGAAAAACAAACTATTCGTTCTCAAAATCACAATCGCTTCCTGAGGAGCTGTCATTATCACTTCCTTCTCCTTCTCTTTCTTCCGCTCTGGTTTCGTCAGTGGTCTCTTCGTCCTCAAGTTCTTGTTTTTTCGCATTATATATACATTTAAAAAAAAAACCAGCTTAATATAACATTTGTGTTTCTCAAAAATAGTATTGTTAATAATAATGCGAAGAATGAAAGCTGAAAATCTAATTCACGAAGAGGTATAATCCAAAATAAGGAGTGTAAAGGCTTAGTATTCTCACATTTCCGTTTGTTCCTGCTCTCTCCTTTCCATGATTTCCATCCATTCATTTACGATTTCCATCCATTCATTTACAATTTCCATCCATTCATTTACGATTTCCATCCATTCATTTACGTTTTCAACTCAGTTGTTAACACTAAATTACCTTCATCAACAATCAGCTGAGTTACCTTTGTGTTGTGAGGGCTGGTGACCCTGACAGGGAGAAAATATACAAAATATTTAGATTTCTGTATCTCGTTGAAAAAAATTTTTAGTGCCTTTACTTATTCACTCTTAAACTTGGGTTAAATGTATGGGTCCAAGTCTACATATGAGAAAAAGTGCTCATGGGTCCTCAAGCCTACCTTAGGCTCCGTCCACACTGCGTCGGAGAAATTTGAAAACGCAGCTTTATTCCACGGTTAAGCCTACCGTCCACAATAATCCGGAGACGAAGACGGAGCTTTTCGAAAACGCAGCTTTTCGAAAACGCTCTTCAAACCGGAGGAATTTGGCTTTGCGTTTTAGTGTGGACAGAAAACATTTTAAAAACGAAGCTTTTCGAAAACAATGACTTCACGATAATCTTGTGATTAATCCTAACCCTCAAGGGTGCACTCAAGCGTTTTTGCAGCTGGTGATTGTTGCGTTCTCAAATTTCTCCGGCGGAGTGTGGACGGAGAACATTTGATGCGTTTTTAGAGTAAAAACTCCGTTTTCAAATTTCTCCGGTGTAGTGTGGACGGGGTCTTAATTAGGTAATATCAGTCCCACAAAAAGAAATACCCTAAAACCTGCATGATAAATTTTAATTACCAATTGATTTCCGTTGTACAATTTTGATTTGACTTCTTTCCTTATTTCGGGTTTTTTAGCACTTAAATTTCTTTCGAACACTGCCGATCGACTTAGAATACTTTCAAAATCCCCCAAAATCTGATGTTCAATTTGTAAAATCCCCGCCAAGTTTCAGCAAAATTGGCAGCGCGCGAAAACCAGGAAAACTGGTGAACATCACCTTTGGTCAACAGCTTCCTTCCTATGAACGCGCGGGGAAATGGTGCAGAGGTACAGCAGATACAGTGTTTAGTTAGCGGGGATAATTCTCACCCAAGAAAGCTTGCCATGAGTGATTCTTCTGCCGGGACCTAAAAAAGTCCTGAATGAGATCTCACCGGGTCCGAATATTTTCGCGCGCACAAATTGATTGAAAATTTCGGAAACGGGCCCCTATTTTTATACAAAATACTTAGATGGCAAGTTCAGAGTTCTTCCTCAAATGGAAGATGGCGGCAAAATGTTGCCAACAAAATCACAGAGTTCCGCGTGTGGCTTTGTCTTCGCACTGGCATTACATGAATCATATACAATTTCATGCGATTTGGAAATAGATATACATGCACTAGGTTGTTATCAGAATTTAAATTCTAAACAAGTGCATAATTTAATTTTTACTCACGATTCCCTTCCTCTGTATTGCCTTGCGGGGTCTCTGCTATTGTGGAGCTTGTGAACCTCCTCCTATAACACAAATCTGAATACTGCCGCAATCAGTGCAACATTATAAACTTCCATTTTCACGGTAAAGCAAGCAACTTGCTTCACAAACAGGTTGTGTTCAGCCTCTCATGAAAACTCCACAAACTAAATGAAATTTGAGCGGTACCAAGACAAAAGCTTGTAAGCTTTAATCACGCTTACATGAAACTTTTCTCACCTCGATCAACAGAACGACTGAAAAGTCAGAGCAAGCAGCTTCCCTTAAACTTTTAAAATTAAAAAGTTAACCAGCGACTGACATGTATTCATTAAGCTTAACTGAGATTTTGAACGATATCATGTAACTGATATAAATGAGCAAATTACCATCAGGGTGTAGTCTTAAATGAGAGAAATTTACATCGTTGTTCGATCGTTTCAAAATGACGTCAGCTTAGCAGAGGGAATCAGGTAAACAACAGCAATCCAAGGTTTTTCAGTCAAAATTTTTAAACATACCTGAACAAGAAGAGACGATTTTGTTCTCTTTCTCTTTTCCTCTCGTCCACCAGAACCACTCTCAGTTCCATCTACGGAATGGGAAGAAAGCTTTTCTACCCTGCCGTCTAGGATTTTTACATTTTCGGCCAGTTCTTCAATCCGCTCGTTTGAGCTTCGCACAGTCTGAAGAAGTTCCTCGATCGAACTCTGGCAGGCAGCCAGGCCAGTGATCAACTGCTGTGTTGTGTCTCGTGAGGATAGGGGTGTAGATCCGCTGGATTGGACAGAAGATGATGACAGACCAACTGAACTTACTCGCGAACTCGAACCGCTATAAGGGGATGGAGTCCTTGACATTGAATAAAAATTGCTTGGTGCACTACCGCGACTTTGTGCGCTGGAAGTCTGATCCATGTTTTGGAAATCTGATGAATGAACACTATTTGAACCGCGGACGAATTTGCATAAGTCGAGAGAATCAGTCTGAATCAGCGAACCTCGTGAACTGAAAATTCCCGCCTAAGAACCAACAAATAACCATGAAGCGGCTGCGTGAGCTTCGTAACCAAGCCTTTTTTCCACGAGCTAGCATAGTTTTTCCAGTCACGTTGGCGTTGGAAATGGATACTGTTTTACCTGTAAATGAGAAAACTGTGTATTGTTCGAAGAGGAAGAAGAGAAGATTTTGCGATCATTGCGATCGTCTGGTCTCAATCAGGACGTTTAATGCTCACAAGCGAAGGAAGACCGTTGATGATGCAAATATTGGTACTGAGTCAGTGTGACTTTGAATGGTTGTTTGTTTTTGTTTGGTCGGCTTTTCAAACTTTGCTTGTCGATGTTTTATTCCTTTCATATTCAGGAACAACATCTTAATCTGTAGCTGTGTCTAATTTTATTTTTGATCGTAGATTACACAGATGAATTGCCAAGCCAAGATCTTCCAATTCAGATTCAAGCGACCTGGATCTTGACTTTGTGTTATCAAGCGATGAATGTTCCGAAGTTGCAGAATTTGCCGCCGAAAGTCCGGAACTTCAAGGTATATATTCAAATATCTATTTACACCAAACTTTAATGTTATTCACCTTCAGAATAAACCTTCTTTTAAAGCAAAGTTTGGGTGAGATTGAAGTTTTGGGGGCTTGGAGTTTATTGGCTTATAAAGTGCATTTTTGTATTGCAGATGTTAGCCCGCTCTAGGATGGGGCTAAATTTAATGGCAAAAGACCACTTTTTTTTATAAATCAAAATTCAGTTAGGTAGTTAGACCTGGGGGATACAAAAATGCAGTTGGATTTGCATGTTTATTCATTGTTTGTGACCTATAGGCCTCACTTTTAAGCTAAAATATAGGATGCTGTTTTAGAAATCGTTATAATTCCTCTAAGACAAAATTTTCCTTGCACGTGTAATAATTTTGTGTTCACGAGTTACCTTTTTAGCATTGACATTTAAGGTAACAGATATATGAATAGTTGGGATTGTAATGCATATAGTGTTGCAAGTGTCACCATAGAGAATCATACAACTTCTTTTTTGAGTAAAAAAGAAGTTAGTTATTTATTTTTATAAGCAAAAATGCATTAAAAAAACACAGTTCTTGTTTTTTTGTTTTGTTTTGTTGTTGCTGGTGACTAAACCCGTGTTCTCACTCTCTTTTGAAGTGACCTATATTTCTCTTTAACCAACAGATACACATGTTTCTGGAAGTGAAGGCAGTATTGGGTTGTCAAATGCTGAGTCATCTGACAGCTTACAAGTAAGCCAGATGTTTTAATTGTTTGACTAATACATCAGTAAATATCATCTAGCCTGTCATTAGCCTTTGCTGCTCAGTGGGTACCGAGCATGTGCAAAATGAAGAGCTGCACTGACATTTATTTCAGGTCAATTCTATTTGAAAGGAATTTGAACTGTATTTGTAATTAAATATTTGTATTTTATTTGTATTCTTTTTTCTCCACTTGACTTCATGAACACAATATTTTTAACAAATAAGTATTGTCTTTGAAAAGCCCCTTTGGGGAAAGTCACTAATGGATGTATGTATGTATTTTCCCTCATTCCTTGTTTATTACTATAATCCTTAAATGAAGGAAAATGCAAATCATACTACATGTAGTGAAAATCAGTTTGACCAGAAATTAATTGCAATACTCAACCTTACCATTATGCATAGGTCACATTGATAGTGGAGCTCACAGTGGGTAGCCCCATAATTATACAAAATAGTAGTAACCCATCAAGCCGAAAATATTTGGATGTACAACCGTACGACTGTACAAGGTGCTACTTTTAGCATGTGCGGCCAACTGTACCACGGGCACGCCAACGCCATGGCTTTGTTCAGTAGTCCAGTGGTCAGTGCACTGGGCTCCGAGTTGAACGACCAAAGTTGGTCGCCATTTTCAAAGACAAACAGAATCTTTCTTTACGCTGTCAGTGTTCTAGATAGACTCTCCAAAATTAAGTTAGGGAAAAGATCTTTAATGTGCTACAAAGTGGACACTAGGATGGATGATATACAACGTTAAAGCTCATAGGTATCAATTGAGATGCATGTGCTACATTTTGGAAACAAACTTAATGAGGAAGTTTGCCACTGATTTATCTTTGCAAATCTTTTTAATTCACTATATCTCTTGGTAAGGTTATGATGAAACATTCTAGTCACCAATTTGGTGACTAACTTTCAGGATTTGGTCACCAAAGTGAAAAATTTAGTCGCATTGGTGCCTGTATTAGGCCCAATTTCACGCCCTGTATATATTAGTGTTGGCCACTGTACATGTATTTTCTATTGCATAGTATAAAATAGTTATGCTACACTTTCTTGAAGTAATATTACCATGGAATATTCCACTTGTAACTTTTATACCACTCTAAAGCATTGCATAGCTAGAATGTATTTTGAACTTTTCCTCTTATGTTGAAGGGGTACTTAATGGCATCATGGTAATTTCATGGTAAAAGAAACAGAATGCTGCTGAGTGGGTATTTTTTTCTTTTAATATTGGTTGAAAGTTACACATTTACCCTTTTTTCTTTGTAGGGAGAGACTGATGATGAGGCTGAATTGCAGTTTAAAAACCTACTGTCATCATATGAGGATGATGATATTACCTTTGATGAGAGCAACACTATGCAGAGTAATAATTTATCAGTATTGAGCAACACATCTATCAGTCTTATAATTATTTTTGTCATGACATGGAAAGTAATGCACAACTTGTCAGATGCTGCAGTGAATGTTCTGTTCTGTTTTCTGAAGAGACTACTGGATCTAATGGCTAGAATGATTCATTGCAAAGCACTAAAACAAATATCAAACCTGCTTCCCCAATCCCTCTATATGATTAGAAAGTATTTAAGAATCAATCGAGATGATATTGAGAAACTCATTGTTTGCCCAAAATGCTCTTCATGTTACAAATCTGAGGACTGTGTACGAACTCTGTCAAATGGATGAAAGAAGGGTGAACGTTGAAGCTTTGTGGAGTTTCCCCATCATCCACATAGAAGCCAAAGAAGGCCAAGTGGAGCAGCACTTTTCAAAGCTGTGCACTCCAAACACGGAGAACTGATTTTAAAAGCAAAAAGAGTCTTTTGCTACTGTTCTGTTCAGAAAACCCTGCAGGAATTCCTAAAGCTTCCTGGATTTTCTGAGAAATGTGAGCAATACAAAAAGCGTCCTCAAGATCCTAACTTCCTTGGGGACATTTATGATGGAAGAGTCTGGAAGAATTTTAAGAGTGCAGAAGGAAAGCTCTTCTTTGATGCCCCAAGTACTCCAACTGAATATAGAGAAAGTATGAAACTCAAAGCTGACATTGGAACTGACCTGTTCCTTTTGTAATTTGTTGACAAATGCTCCATTCAAGTGTTATCTCCTATCAAGGAAGTTTACATGGGTGATGACGAAGTTGAAGCCTTGACAACAATGTACACTTTCCTACTCAAGGAAGACACTATCGTTTATGTTCCCAAATTATCATGTCAATTTCTACAGTTGCTACTTTTTGACCAGAAAGTTGACTCCTGGTATTCAAGAAGTGAGTAGTCAGCCTGTACACTTGCCCAATGGTATGGTGCAAATGGTTTGGACACAGTTTCAGTGGATCTGCGGTCAGGTGAGTTGGTACATTTTGTGGTTCAAATCTAGTTTTAAATTTTTCAAACTAGTTTGATTTGTTTATTCTTTTGTTCCAGATTTTTTGCCATGACTTTAAGACCTGTAGAAAAAAACAATCAAATCAGTTTGAAATCATTTTTGCCCTGAAATTGATTTGTGAGGACAGTGAGGTGTGATAAGGGGTCATACTTTACCCTATTTTCTAAATTAAATGCTAGGTTCCAGATAAATGCTGGTTTTTAGTGGAGAAAATAAAGTGTATTTATTCCTGTGGACTTAAAAAAAGTGTAGAATGAACATGTCCTTGTCAGAAATATTTTGGCTCTCCAAAGAATTATTAATAGAGGCAACAGTGATATAATGCAGAGGAAT
Source organism: Pocillopora damicornis (assembly GCF_964200805.1). Taxonomy (NCBI): domain Eukaryota; kingdom Metazoa; phylum Cnidaria; class Anthozoa; order Scleractinia; family Pocilloporidae; genus Pocillopora; species Pocillopora damicornis. Next base: position 13,246,829 of record NC_142678.1, read on the forward strand.
ACTTTTCCTTTTCCCCTTGAATCTGTCTTGTGGCAATTTTTTTACTTCCCTTTTATAGTCGCTACAATAAATATTAAGTTGGCTCTTCAGTGTTATAAGATTTTCAGTCAAAGTAGACTTGTTTATCCCCTTTTGTGGGCTTCTGTGTTGGAATCTGTATAGTAAATACTTTATTGACAAACAAGCAAGAGGAGAACCAAACCCAATAAACACCTGCTTAATGAGTGAGCATACCCTTTTGCTGTTATTACCTTGGTATATTTAGATGCAGAGGACAATAATAGTAAATACTTTCAGTGTTTGCAACTTAACAGTTTGCTATTTATCACATTACAAAGCAATACTCTACATGTATATAAGAAGTAAGATTCACTAGATCTTAGTGAATCTAAATTCTTAAGCCTTTTTCACTGAACGATGAAGATTACTACATGTATGTTTGTAGCACTCATCCTCTCTACTATTTCCTCTTTCTCTTGCAGGGATTGTCCAATATTTTTTCAAGCACTCTTTAACTATCCGTTCCCCAACTGGCAAAAATGTGAACCTACTTTACACCCTGGCTTGTGTTCATTGGTACAAAGTTCACCCTCATGCAAGGTTTTACTTTGGTTTACTGATTCAAGCATGCCTGCCATCATTTGAAGTTGAGTCAGTGGCAGCTTTTATTCCAGTAATGAGGATTGATAGTGTATGTGGTATAGCTGAGTTGAGCTACAACTTAGGGACTGCTAATGGTAAAGAGAAAATTGTTGTGGCTGTCCCTCTTGACCTTAAGTTACATGTAGGAATATTAAAAGCAATTAGAACTTTTAAAACTAATTTAAAGCAATTAGAACAATTGAAACTGAACTTCCAATTTTTAGGCAGTGTAATGCCTTGCAAAGGGTGATCAGAAATGTGTTAAATGCTCTGAAAGACTTGTGAGGTTAAGCAATATTACTTAACCAGACAGTACACAAGACTATGTTTTGTCTCAAACCTTAGTATCCAAATGTGCTTATTTTTTGAAAACTGATGATGTTGCCATTTGGCTTTAGCGTTCTCTTTTGTCTGGCTATAATTGAGGAAACCATGCTTTCTTTTTAAGTATATAGTTTTTTTCCTACACATACATGGTCAGTGAAAATTCTGGGAATTTTTTTTTTATTCCAGTGGGTGGCAGCAGGTGTCTGCTTGAGACATTGTAACAAGAGGTTTGAAATACCCAGTGTTCACCCAAGTAGGAGTCTATTGTAATTGTTGGATTAATTGTTTTTTCTGTTAGTTAAACTGTTCAATACAAGTGTATATAGGTTAGCTTACCCCCAGAGGTCAAGTGAGTGGCCCTATATATTTTAATCAGTAGTGGTTTGCATTTTAATTCTTAGCAATTTAGTTAGCAAACAAATGAAATTTTACTTTAGTAAACAATTGTATGGTGATGGTTGTGACCTTTAGCGGGATAGAGCAACTTTTTGCATTTATTCTTGAGTGGGTTTTTTGGCAAGATACTAGAATACTTGTCAAATTTGAACTGCTCTGGACTATTGATTATTTTCACCAAACTTAAATCATAGATTGTATGGACTGATTGGACTGTTTCAAATGATGACACAGTACAATCATTACTCAACTGCCTCAAACAATCACAATGTCTCAAATGACCAAAGAGGTTCACTGGTACTGACTCTCTCAAATGACCAAACTGCTTCAAATGGTCCAAATGGCTAAGATGAGCTTACTGACTAAAATTACTAAAATGACCAAACTGGTTAAAATTCTCCAACTGCCTTGATTGTCCAAACCTGTTCAAGTGACTCAATTGCCTCAAATGACCAAGCTGGTTCAAATAACTCAACTGCTGCGTATGACCAAACCAGTTCCATCGATTCAATTGCCTCAAATGCCCGAACCAGTTGAAATGATCCAAAAGCCTCAAATGACCAACCATTTCAATTGGTCAACCCAGTTGCTTCAAATGACCAATCCAGTTTAATTGGTCAACCCAATTGCTCTGAATAACCAAGCCAGTTCAAATGACCCAACTGACTGAAAGACCAAAGCAGTTCAAATGATGCAACTATCTCAAATGGCCAAACTGACTTGATTGCCCCAACTGGCTGAAATGGCCAAACTGGCTGAAATGATCCAATTGACAGAAATGATTAAACCGGCTCAAGTGACTCGACTGGGACAAAGTTCCTGAAAAAGTTGCTGAAGAGTGGTAAAGTGGAAAATCTCTTACAGCTTTAGGGTAAGAATGTCTGCAGTAGTTATAGATGAGCAAATTAAGAGCTTTGGTTATATGTAGATTTAGCCAAGCCTAAAAGCGGAGCTCGCATTTTTTTTCCCGCACGTCCCAAGGGCACAACGTCTTGCACCAGCCAGGACTAGAACCGGGGTCGTCCGACACGGAGCACAGTGCACCGACCACTGGACTACGGGACAAAGCCGTGCCCACGGTACAGTTGACCACGCATGTTAAAAGTAGCGCCTTGTACTTTCGGCTTGATGGGTTACTACCACTACTATTTTGTATAATTATGGGGCTACGCTCTGCGAGCTCCGCTATAATTAGTACAAATAACAGATATACAATGTCCTTACACTTAGTATACGTGTATGCATAATGATCAGTATACAAAACAGTACACACTTGTGTCGTGACAAAATTGTCGGAAAGGGTGCAGAAAAATTGCTTTTCAGTAAATTTTTAGGGCAGTACCTGTATGCAAGTAAATTAAAAGCGTTATAATACTTGGGGAAAAATTGGATATAGGGTGTCCCAATACTTAGTATACGGTTATGTGTAATAGTGGAGCTCGCAGACTACTATTACTACAAAATAGTAGTAACCCATCAAGCCGAAAAAATTTTGATGTACGACCGTACGACCGTACAAGGTGCTACTTTTAACTTGCGTGGTCAACTGTACCGCGGGCACACCAAGGGCACGGCTTTGTTCAGTAGTCCAGTGGTCAGTGCACTGGGCTTCGAGTCGGGCGACCTGGGTTCTAGTCCTAGCCGGGGCAGGGTGATGTGCCCTTGAGACGTGCGGGAAAAAAATTTGATTATTTGTAAGAAAACTGCTTCGATGTTTTTAAGGTATGAAGTAAAATCAAGTCACGGAGAGATTTCTATTTCAAGTGTGCTTCATGTTTGCTTGCCGTCAGGTGATTATTTTTAATTTGGTGCACTTGAAAAATTATCGCAATTCTTGGTCCGTCTTAACTTAATTCTATGCGCTTGAGCCTCTCTCGAGGGGTTTTATCTCTGCTTTTCATTCTTAACAGAAGCTACCGGCAGCACTTGCTTGTCGCGTGACGGCTCTTGATGCCTCCTTGATGTTGAGTGCAACGAGCACGTGACAGGAAACCGGAAACGGTTTAGGAATGACCTCGCGAGCGCATCAAACGTTCTGCAAGTGAGACTCAACTAAGATTCGCTTTCTAAAAAAAGAAATAACAATTTTTTATATTCGTCGACATTTCTAAACAAACATCTGCATGGATTAGGTTGTGATACTCTTAAGAAGCTTAAAAGAACCTTTCGATAGCATTTCTGACTGTCAGACATTTAGTCCATAAGACAGGGCTTGGCTGCCGGGCATTTCGACACAGCGTTACATTTATATTTGTGCCATACTCCGCTCTGACGAAAGTGAAAAGTTATGAATTTATTTGACGTCCAGTCCCAACTTGGCGATTGAAAAGTGAAATACGATGCCCACAAAATAAATCCATGACTAACACATTCAACGAGTAATACATCATTTTCTGTTTCCAGTTCGATAAGCTCATAATAATATTCAGCTTCTTCGAAACTGCTCTTGTTACCAAGCTCATCATTTTGTTACACACCTGTGAGGGAAATCACATTTTCACAAGTCAGAGTTGAAGGTGAGAATTGGATTAATGGTAAGGATCTTTGCGAGAAAATTCATAAGATAAACGAGGGAAGCACTTGTAATATTGTTGTGGTTTTATGGGTGAAATTATTCTTATAAAATAAATCTGTGCAATCAAAAGAACATGTACTCTTAGTACAAAAAAAGTATGACTTGAGGTTTGTCTTCATCCTTCTCGATTCAATTTCACATGCTTTTGGTGGAGTCTGTACTGCTAAGAGAAAAAAGAGGATTTTGAACTGCGAATAGCGAGTGCTCTCCACCGAGAGATAAATGACTAAATCGCAGGATGAACTAATCAGAATACAAAAATATTAAAATATGTAGATACATATATATATATAGTATCAAACAAGACCAAAACGAAGAAACAAGCAATTAAACGAACTTGTGTGAAGTAGAAGAGCAATTTTAATCTCTAAATTAGACATTAGATGGAATTTGGTATTTAGTCGTGAATATGAAATCTTTCATATTTTCATCGAAATTGTATTAAAGCAAAATATATTATTCTTAATATTTTTAGGCATGCAAAAATAAAAATGACATATTTTGGAGGATAAACGGATTCAGAGGATGGCAGTTTAACAGGTACTAAACAATATCTATATTTAAATTCATTGCACGTATACCCCTATAGTTGCGCTACTCTCCAGGCCCGAGAGCAAGAAAGCTGTATATCGGCCAAGTTCCTTCTCTGCATTGTTAAAGAGGGAGACAAAGGCTTTGTCAATAAAGGATTTATTGCATAGAAAAACTATACAAACCAAGAGGTTGTAGCATATGTACTTGTTATGGTTGTCTTTATTTTGACTAACAAGGAGACAAAATTTCGGCCCCATTGTTGCTAAAACTGCTGCAAAACCCTTTTTTATGGCAAACAAACGTCTGGTTACAAAATTACAAAGTATTGGACCGGCTACAAGCAAATTATTTCTTTTTTGCGAGTTCATTTACGGAAGTCCAGAGAAAGCACATTTTACCCTTTAGGATAGCCGATCACAAGATTCGTTTTGCTCGCTCGTGAGTCTCACTACACAGGAAAATATAATAATAGAAGGGAAATTAGGGTAACGTCAAAAAGATCTAACAAAAGTGAAAAAATTTAACCCTAAAATACCATATTGATAACAAATCAGTGATCATGTATGTAAACAAAACTTCTCGTCACCATTTATCTTTTTCGGTTTTTCCGGTAGCATGCGAACATCATTCGACCTCGATCGTCTTCGAAATTTTCTACGCCAATGATCAAATCCTTGACAGGAACTAAATCATCGCCTTGAACAATAATAATTGCGTATTAGCCATATAATTCTAACCTGTTTTGTCAGAAATGCTTTTTTTGCGCAATAACCGATAAAATTAGCCGGCACATGTGTTTAACTATTTACATCGTCCATGGAGGATAAAAATGTAGGATCAGTGAATGCTAACAACGGCACAGAATGCTGTTCTGAAGGATGAGACTAGCACAACCACCTAACATGAAAAATTTCTTATTTATCCTCTTCAGAATTATACAGCAACAAATTTTTTTTCTCAGCAATGCGTTTACAGATATTCTGACTGACTGTGTTCAGCGTTTGTAAAATGCCCCGTTCAACTCGAAGCGGTGACATCCCCCTCCCCTCCCCGGCAACCTTCGGGTATTTGGCAGTGGTTCGTACCCAGGGAGTGGGGAATTTGACACAAAAGGCACTCCGGGAGTGCAGAATTTGAAACGTTCCCGGGTGAGGTGGGAAATTTGAACCGAAACTGTCAAGTCTCTCCAGCGGAGTACTCTCAAGTTTCAATTTTTGTCATAGAGGAGATACAAATTTGACTTGCGCTCACACCAGCACAACGCACTCAGTATTGGAGGCAACTGCATCATCATGATCTATGACAGTTTTAAGATAAGGCCAGGCGCCATGCCTTTCCTCTCTTTTTGATGATTTTTTCTTTAAAAGGAGCATTTGCCTATTAAATCTGGCGGTCGAATACGGCATTTGAACGCAATTTTGGCCCAGGGTGGAATATTTAAGGACCGAATCTTCAAAAGTTTAAATGCCTGAGATATTGCCCAGGAAGGGAATGTTGAAACTTTAAATTAATCGACGCATACAACTTTCAAGAATTCTCTTAAAGTGAAGGATGTTCTATGCTTATTTGCGTACAATTTGGTTGATCATGTTTAGAAATGGAGAGCCTTGAACGATGTATCGAAACTAACCAAGCAAACGAACAAACAAATATGAAATAATAAGTGGAATTTGACTCGCACGGTCACGAGACCACAGTAGTGTGACGACGAAAACTTTGAAATTCTCATTCTTTTGTTATATCTTAGTATCAGAGACAGGTGGTCTATTTTGCTCTCTTTAAATTACCTTCATTTGAGCCGCCTTTTCTGTTTTGTGACGATGTTCTTTAGCGCAGTACAATCAATTTCATTTTATTTTCCAGCTATGGCGGAAGGTAATCCCCCAACAGCAGGAAAGGATCTGGACTTAAACAATGAGCTTCCAGTCACAGGTGAGAGAAAACAATTCAGTAAGACGGCTCTATGGTAATCGAGTAAGTGATTGAATGTTTTGTTCGGTGCAGTTTTTTTGGACCGTTTACACTTGCAGGTTTTAGGAAACAAATGAAACGCTGGTTTTTCTAGCGAACGAAAAGGGAAAAAGCGAAGTAAAGCACCGGTTGGAATTGCACATATGTGTTATTAAATAAAAAAGTATATTTTTGATAATTTCAGCGTCAAACGAAAGTCAAGTTACTTCAAGTGAGACAAAACTTGGTGTATACGATGACTTTTTAAGAGGTGAGGGATTAGATTCTTTGAGATACGCCCCTAGGTATTTTTTTTAAGTCTCCAGTCATGGATGAATAATTTCATATGTCCTGATTTATCTCAAATTATTTCTCAACTCCTCGGAATAGAAAGTTCTTGGAAGCTCACAATCGATAGTCTAAAACGCAAAGCACAGCGGTCAAACGTCTGCACGTTTACCGATATTGCAAAACTAGGTGAGGTGCATCAAGGCTATCTCACAAGAGCTGAAAAGAGCCAAAAAAGACAGTCAGTCACGTATGGTATTCAAAACCGTATAACTATTTTGGTAGACCTCAAAATAAAAAGGTAAATCAACAGGAAACAAAAATACTTAAGTTTTCCCTTTCTCTACTTTTGTTTCCTTTCCCAGATTTCAGATGAATGTTTCAATTTTCTTTTTCTTATTTTGCAAGACAGCGATCGTATTTCTCATTTTTGCGCGGGAAATTGTGCGCAGCCGGTCTGAATTGATTCCCTTGCGCATGCCCAAAGGTTGACCGCTATTTTCCTTCGTATCCGTGTTTAGGATTTCGCAGGGGGGGACGTAGCGTAACGTCCCAAAGAACGGCTGTCAAGAGAACAACAAAGTGGAAAGACCATATTTTCATCAGACTTCACTTATGCCTCCTAATCGAGCTAATCCTCAGTTAGTAGTATAGAAGAGGTTTCTGTGAAATATTCATGACCGAAATAACAATCGCTTCAATTAAACTCAGTAGATGTGCCACAGTTAAGACTCCCATTTACTGAGTTTATTTTACGTGAGCAAATAGTTAAATGCGCGAATAATCGTTTCCGAATTCCTTTTATTTTGGCAGAATTTTAAGTTTCTTTATGACTTACAATCTACTTTGTTAAGTAAAAGTTTGCATTATCCGTCTAGGGTAGCTTTATTCATCACTAACTTATTAACACTATGCCGATGTGTTTTCAGAGAGAGCAAAGGAATGTCTCGAGGAAGGTAACAAGAAATACAAACAAGGAGAAACTAAGGAGGCGATAAACTTCTACACGGAAGGACTTCAAGTGAACTGCAAAGATATACGGCTGAACGCCAAGCTTTACAGCAACAGGGCAGCAGCTTATTTCCATTTGGGTAAGAATTGTTTTTGAAACTTCTAAAATCTTTACATAGCCGAAATAACGAAATAAACAATCTGTACCCATTTCAAACAGGATTTTATCCACTCCTGTTGTCTTTCCTGCACTTTGTGCATCTTTCCTCACTTCATAACCCAAATAAAATCGGCAAAATGAATATTTCATGTATAACAAACACGCGGAAATGTTCCTTAAAAAAAAAAACAATTCTTAAGTAATCTTTCATCGCATTTTTGAGAAGTCCCTATCGCATTTTTTAATAATCCAAGATTATAGCCCTCTTACACGGCATTACGTCCAACCTCGCCAATCGTTGTGACTCGCTTTTGTGCAAATTGTCTCCAGAGGAGACATTTTCGTTGAGAATAAGCTTGGAATCACTGGCACGTGTGATATTAACAATGATATCGGAGATTTGAATGGTAAAATTTCGACTAAGGCATGGGCCAAAAGGAAGATCTCATTGTCAAATGTCAAATAGCAGAACTAGTCAAAATTTTCTAATTTTAGAACTCGCTCTAAATAACAGCATTCTGAGAATCATAAGATTCTTTTAGCTACATAACAGAGATAATGGCTTGAAGATTTCCTCAGTTACGAACTGAGACGTTGATGTTGAAGCTTCGAAGGGATCGACTCATTAAAGGGCCATACACTTAAAGACAAACAGAAGCTATAAAAAACGAAATTTCTAAATCCAAATCATCTGTTCATCTTTACTTAGATGTTCAAGGTTGCAAAGAACAACAATAAATGTTTTTGTTCCTATTACTAAGCATCTCGTTTCCTGACGGAAATTTTAGTTAAAAAGTTTGGAATATCGTAATCAGATAATGTGGATATGTGTCGGCTTTCTCAGCCTAAGAAGCCAAATTCTGTGTGGTACAAAAATGATACAAAAGAAACCTAGAGATGCTTCCTTTGATATTTATCCTTAAAACGAAATCTTTGATGTGCGTAGAATTGCCTAACATGAACTCTCAGTGTTAGTTGCTCGTGACCCTACTCATACAGTTTCCAATTTTAAAATATCCATAGCCAAGGGGCAAGTAGCAAAAACCGTGTGTGGCGCTGGGCAATTTCAACTAACTAGATAACATAAATTTATGGGAATAGTCTCGTGACTATATTCCCACCAATAGCTTAGCTCTATTTTCTGCATATAACTTGACACACACAACCCACAATGATTTCCAGTGCAATTTGAGAATTATCGCAAATAAAGTTTTCAAAGCCTGTCCAAATTGCACAAGCACCAGGGCGAGGGCAATTTGTAGTCGTTGAAAATTTACGAGTGCTAATTTATTCCAAATTGCACGCAAAATATCATGTGATTACCAGATAAAACATACAAGCCAAAATATGACTCTGTTTCGCTTTTTAGTGTCTTTATTTCGTGTCAAGGCTCGCAAATTGTTGCCAAAGTAGTTGAGCTTTTTCTTCAATAATTTGCTTCAAACTTTTTAAACCTCTCTAGAGAATAATGACTGTTTGTACCTTATCCCTGTTATGTATCGATCGACAGCAGTAACCATCACATGAAAGTTATCACTCTCGCAATCTCCCCCGTCTTTCGTGCAAAATGTTGCGTAAAATTCATCGATAATTTTACTGAGGGCCACCGGTTTATACTTTCATATTCGTTCTTGTAAGCCAGACTGGTAGCCAGTTTTTGTTCCTTTGTTGTTCGTTTTTAATTTTAGCATTCTCCCTCAAACTTTGAGTTAAAACGTTGCTACTTTCTTCATTATGTTTTGTTTTGCTTTCGCGGCTTACCTGTCAATTAATTTAACCTCAACTTCCTGCACTTAGGAGAGGATGTCAGCATCCATCGAAGGAATTTGAAATATTGTGGCAAGTCACCCAAATGTGTTTTCCCCCCTACATTTATATTTTTTAGCCCAACATGTTCTAATAATTGTGGTGTAGTTTTTTTGTAATATAATAATAAATATATTTTTGTTTTCGAGAAGTAATTTTTTTCGTTCGACCGCTCAAATATACAAATTTTCACCGTGAATATTACCCGATTTGTGTGACCTCATGTATCGAATGTACTGGACCTACGGTATTTCTGTGAACATAATCCTTTGTTTTATCGTCTAAACTTAATCCCATGTCGTTATTGAAGCTACCAAGGAAATATTTATTTTTTGGTGAATATTTTTGTCCGACATACTTTTCCTATGTCGAAAAGTAGCATCAAAACAAAGACAGTTTTAACAATGACCGATGTGACACAATCTACTGAGCTTCAAGCTTTTAAAAGACCAAAGGATGGTTATAAAGTTACTGTAAAAATTTCCTTGTGTATTTGCGTTGTTCTATCTTGAGACGAACTCAAAGTCCGCCAAAATTTACTTGATAGCGACTATGAAATGTACATGGTGCGCCTTATTGTCGCCACCGTTAACAGGCATAAATCACTACAACTTGTAAAAAAGTCTAACATAACACTCTTACCTTGTTTATTTATGATTTTATTAGCCGCTTCGTTCATTATATTACGTCTAGCTATTTGTTTGATGCATTCTGACGTTAGCTCTTAACTTCAACTTTCTATTCTGTTTGGGATTAATTGACGTGTTCTCAGCCAATAAGCACGCTGAAATTTTTGCATGAGTATTATTAGCACGCAAATCGACGTGCGATGACGACTTACACGTAATTATTGAATTCCACAGAAAACTACGAAGAATGTCTTAATGATGCAACAGTTGCCGTTCAATTGGAACCCACTTTGGTCAAAGCGATAAAGAAAGGTTCGTGTTTCAGCTATGAATCATCTAACCTCTTTTCTGAGATTTCTTCCAAGGGAACTGTATAGATTAAGACAGCTGACTGTACCTCGGGTGTCAATGATATCTAACGCATCAATATCTGCTACGTAGGTAAAAAGTATTTTCCAAACCAAGTCAAAACCTATCAAAAGCTTAAACATGATTTAAAGCTGTTTGATTTTTGTTCTTCATAGAAGCTCCACGAACCCATGTTTATCGACTTAAAATGTACCACATTTGAAATACAAGATAGCAATTACTTAAATCTGTGGAAAATTCAATTTTCTAGATCTCTGTTTCTGATTTTCAGTCAGAAAACCATGTTTAACTAAACATGGTTTGCTAGTGTGGATAAGGTGTGAGTCGATATTCTGGATACATTTATCATCAGATGTTGACGGTAGTGAATTATTTACCTTTCGACGCTTATTATTACCCTCTCAGGAGCCAGTGCTTGTGTCGAGCTATCCTTGTTTGAAGAGATAAGGAGCTGGTTGCAGATGGGATTGGCCGTATCCTTTGACGAGTGTTTCAAATGTGATGCGTTAGGCAATGCAAACAGTGTTCACTGACACCTATTAGAGACTATAATATTTTCAAAGATCATTTCCACAAAACTTTACTGAACAGAAGGGGCCATAATATCGAATTCGCAGAGATTAGACAGAATGCTCTTCATCCGCGTCACTACAAGAAAACAGTAGGACGCCCGAAACTAAACAGATAATTGCGGTTAGAAAGCTCGTAATACTCAATCTAATAAAAGTATTGTTAAGATAGCAAATCATCCAGATAAACCCCCGCTAGTCACGTATGTCCAATTCCAAGGTTTTTATGAGGAATAACATGGTTACAAGGGGTATTTGAGGAAAAACACCCCGAGTGATTTTTTTAAATTAAATGACCTTCCAGGGATGTTCCCAATACCCGCAAACTGTGTGGCTCATTGCACGAAATTGTCCTTCTTTCTCAGTTAATAACCTCTTCAGATTAATATCAAATTTCTTGATCTCGTGGCTCAAAATATTCGGCCTGAATCCTTTCGCTTCAGCCCACTTTTTCCAGACTGTAGGCCACATCGTGCTTTTCATGATGTTTATATTTGCTGCGTTTTCCTTACCCTCTTGCACTTCTTTCGCCTCACAATCGGAAATTATTTCAGCCATTGTTTCAAAATTGACAACAAGATAATTTCATTTACCATTAAAAATGCTACTTTAACAAATAAGTGATTCAAATTTGACTAAAATACCACTGCTCCTGGCCAGTCATATACAAAACATTTCCCAATCGGTTGTATAATATTCTCATTATTATTGAAACTTTCTCACGTCACGTCATCAGCCATTTATTCTTGACCCGTTTCAAGATTGACGAGAGAAAAAAATTTCTGGTTCCAGTGGAGAGAGGAAAAGCCGAAGAGGGAATCCATTGTAAGCGTCTTGGAAACGCTTATAATGATATAGGAGAGTTCAAAACGGCAATCAAGTATCATCAACGTGGTCTAGAAGTTGCTAACGAAGTGGGAGACAAGGCCGGAGAGGGAACAAGTTATGGCAATCTAGGCTGCGCTTATTTAGGTCAAGGACAGTTCAAAACAGCAATCGAGTACCATCAACGTAGTCTAAAAATTGCTAAAGAAGTGGGAGACAAGGCCGGAGAGGGAAGAAATTATAGCAATCTCGGCTGCGCTTATCAAGGTCTAGGACAGTTCATAACAGCAATCGAGTACCATCAACGTAGTCTAGAAATTGCTAAAGAAGTGGGAAACAAGGCCGAAGAGGGAACAACTTATGGCAATCTCGGCTGCGCTTATTGTAGTCTAGGAAAGTTCAAAACAGCAATCGAGTACCATCAACGTCATCTAGAAATTGCTAAAGAAGTGGGAGACAAAGCCAGAGAGGGAAGAAGTTATGGCAATCTCGGCAAAGCTTATCATAGTCTAGGACAGTGCAAAACAGCAATCGAGTGCCATCAACGTAGTCTAGAAATTGCTAAAGAAGTGGGAGACAAGGCCGGAGAGGGAACAACTTATGGCAATCTCGGCTGCGCTTATCATATTCTAGGAGAGTTCAAAACAGCAATCGAGTACCATCAACGTCATCTAGAAATTGCTAAAGAAGTGGGAGACAAGGCCGGAGAGGGAAGAAGTTATGGCAATCTCGGCTGCGCTTATTGTAGTCTAGGACAGTTCAAAAGAGCAATTGAGTATCATCAACGTCATCTAGAAATTGCTAAAGAAGTGGGAGACAAGGCCGGAGAGGGAACAAGTTATGGCAATCTCGGCGGCGCTTGTCATAGTCTAGGACAGTGGAAAACAGCAATCGAGTACCATCAACGTCATCTAGAAATTGCTAAAGAAGTGGGAGACAAGGCCGGAGAGGGAACAAGTTATGACAATCTCGGCTGCGCCTATCATAGTCTAAGACAGTTTAAAACAGCAATCGAGTACCATCAACGTGGTCTAGAAATTGCTATAGAAGTGGGAGACAAGGTCGGAAAGGGAAGAAGTTATGGCAATCTCGGCTGCGCTTATTGTAGTCTAGGACAGTTCAAAACAGCAATCGAGTACCATCAACGTGGTCTAGAAATTGCTAAAGAAGTGGGAGACAAGGTCGGAGAGGCATTCTCACTCTCTCTTCTTGGAGAAAGTTTTGAGAGTCAAGGTAAACTAAGGAGGGCCTTTGACTGCTTTCACTCTAGTGTAGAGGTGTTTGATAGTATCAGGGCGAGTCTGCATTTCAGCGATCAGTTGAAGATTACTTATCGTGATCAGCATAAGAGTACATACATAGGCTTGTGGCGTATAAATCTAATCCAAGGTGAAGTTGTTGATGCTCTTCTCACCGCAGAGAAAGGACGCGCTCAAGCTCTGAAGGATCTACTAACCTCAAAATATCAGCCTGGAGATTTTTCGTTCGCCCTTCTTAGTTTTGTTCCATCAAGTACAATTTTTATAGCTATCAGTGGACCTTACGTTCACTTCTGGGTTGTCCTTAGCGACGACAATATCCAATCGAGAAAGGTACATGTGAACAATTATAAGTATGAGGAGGAATTGGAATTTTTCATCGAGCAACTGAACAAAACTGCCTCGAAAGAGGTCGGTGCAAGAGGTGCTGTTACATGCGAAAATCCTCCTCATTACTCGCCGAAACCGGAGGAAGTGGCAAACGATATGGTTCAAGTTGATGTAAGGTTCTCACAATCAAGTGCGCTACAGAAGCTTTATGACATCATTGTTACTCCTATTGCTGATCTGATCAAAGGCAACGAGCTTACATTTGTTCCTGAGGGTCCATTTTGTCTTGTGCCTTACGCGGCATTGGAGGACTCGAATTCAACTTATCTGAGTGATTCATTCAGAATTCGTGTGCTTCCTTCCCTGACGACCTTACGACTAATTAATGATTCCCCAGCTGAGTTCCACATGAAGAGTGGTGCATTGCTTGTTGGCGACCCATGTTTCAAAGAGATCATTTATCAGGGAAGACGGTTGGTGCAACTTCCGGGAGCAAGGGAAGAAGCGGAAATGATTGGACGAATTCTCAGTATTTCCCCCCTTACTGGAGAGATGGCAACAAAAGGAGAAGTGTTAAAACGACTGTCATCAGTGGCTTTGGTACATATTGCAGCGCATGGTAAAATGGAAACTGGGGAAGTTATCTTGGCACCAAACACTACAAGAGAAACCACTCAGCCTGAAGAAAAGGACTATCTACTGACGATAAAAGATGTCATGGAAGCTGGACTGCGGGCGCAACTGGTTGTTCTAAGCTGTTGTCACAGTGCTCGTGGGGAGGTCATGGCCGAGGGCGTGGTCGGCATCGCCCGAGCATTCCTGGGTGCGGGCGCTAGATCTGTTGTGGTAGCCTTGTGGGCGTTAGATGACGAAGGAACCTTGGAGTTCATGAGTTTCTTTTACGATGCACTTGCTAAAGGCAAGAAGGCAAGTGAAGCTCTCAATCAGGCCATGAGATGTATGAGGGAATCTGGAACGTTCAAGGAGGTGAAGTACTGGGCACCATTTGTACTCATTGGTGATGACGTCAAACTTGATATCAAGGACATCTAGTTGCTGATCCATGTAATTATTCTTTTCATAACATTTATGCAATTCAACGTAGCTTTTAATCAAAATTGTATGGTTATATATTTTAGCACGGGTGCCTGGTTGTCTAGTGGGTAAGAATTGCTTTTTTTTCCCGAAGAAATTGAGATACTTTACAATTGAGTCGACACTTTACAGACTTAACGATGAAAACGTTTTTCACAGAAAATAAGATTGATAATAATTGTTGTGAAGTGTATCGTTTCTTGTCGTACAACCGAATGAAAAATTTTATGTAAACTCAAAGATTCTCCCTTATTGTGGTTCTTTTATTTTTCAGTTCAGGGACCGAGCATTGGAGCTGTATCATAGAGATGACGATACCCAAGGAAATAAACCTTTGCCTACAAAGGTTGACATTTGGAACAGAAACCACAGGAATACCAATAAAATCTCTGCAAGAGACTTCTATGCAAAGCAAGCAGAACAGAAAGAGCCTTTGAGAGTCCGTGCGGATTTCTACTCTTTCACAAGTTGATATTTTACTTATTATCTTAAATGTTCTTATAAGCTATAGGGATTTTGGACACGTCAAAGAAAAAGGACTTTGCAGTGTTTATCTTTAATATCTGATTCGAACCAGCTTAAAAGTAATTTTTTCAAAAGCGGTTTCGTGAAATTACTGTGACTGGCTATGTAAAAAAAATTTTCATCCAGCATGAGTGAGTTTTTTATCTATAAACAAGTTTTTGGGCCGGTTATATTAATTTTCCGTTTAAGCTAAAAAGCACCTGGAAAACGCCGTTTTCCCTAAAATATTTTTAATAATTTTTTCTTTTAATCGGTTTTTGTCTTATGGCTGATATACAGCTGTCAAAACCATGTGCATGCGTAAACGTTTTCATAGAAATTGGAGAATAATCAGTTGACTGATCGTTCGATTATCTCACTTTCAGTTAAATGGAAATTGTGATTAACATTTGGAGGAAATTTACCAAGTTATGATCAGTTTCTGTATCACGATTATTGGATTTTTCTGAATTAAATTAACAGATTTTAGCGTTGATAGCCAGTATTTAACATTATTTTTACTAATACTTCGACAGATCTTTCCCGGGTGCGTTTGAAAGCGATAAAGTTTTTATGCATAAGGATGACAATATATTTTGAGTATGCTGTTAAAACTAATTTTCCAATCGCAAAACGAGAAGTTAAAGAGGAGTTTCCTTTTTTTATTGTTGTTTTAATTGGTCAGTTTCTAAAATTGTGTATTTTATGAAACATTTAGAGGAGAATTTCAAAAAGTACAATGAAGTTGTAGCCAAATAATGTAATCAGTCACTTTTATTGGGTTATTGACCCATTTAATTGTTAAATTTGATTGAAG
Source organism: Pocillopora damicornis (assembly GCF_964200805.1). Taxonomy (NCBI): domain Eukaryota; kingdom Metazoa; phylum Cnidaria; class Anthozoa; order Scleractinia; family Pocilloporidae; genus Pocillopora; species Pocillopora damicornis. Next base: position 13,262,855 of record NC_142678.1, read on the forward strand.
TAACATTAAATGCTGTTTACTGAGTTACAGAGCAATAGAATTGAAATTTATTGACGGGAATGTGCTGCAGCGAGAGAGGGAAAAATCTGAGCATAGCAAAAAGTAACAAAAACAGCAAAGCAAACTTCTTTAAAAAAAAACTGGAATGTTAGCAGCTGTCTCCCCGCCCTAATTCCCCGCGGTAAGCTAAGTACTGCGTCAAACTTAAAGATGTTCTACTCACATTATCCATAACTCCGTCAAATTTGCAAAGTCATTTCTCGTGATAAGCCGTCTGAGAAAGTAGCTTACTCGTCAACCTACAAATGGCCCAGAATATTAAGCCGCCTTCCATTGGAAGTTTACAACCGTCAAGAGTGAAAACCTATCTCTACATAAATTCCCTTTTGACACCCCAAATGACATTCAATAGACTCAGATGATATCGAACAGACTAGTGTAGTGCTATACCTACTTTACAGCTTTTCCGATCATACTAATTAAGGACTCTTAACCCTTTACCTCCCATTAGTGACTAAGAGAGATTTTCTGCTTACAATATCAATACAATATCAAGCATAGAAGTGACGAGAATAAAGAAAATATATCAATTAGGGGATTATTTATTGATCCAGTACCAAATTATCCAAATTGACATCATAAGAATTGTATGGCAGATAGTAAGGAGAATTACTAATGAGATCTTGGGAGTCAAAGGGTTAATATAACACCACTCTTCTCGTATCAGTTAACATGAGCAATAAATAAAAAGACTGGCCATACAGACGCCTCTCATTCGATAAACGCATAAGCGTGGCCGTTGAGTTTTGAGCCACTGATTAAATGGGTGAAAAAACCTTGAAGGACTACAAGACTCAGAAACATTAAATCGGCCTCCTTCAACTCCCTCCAAGAAAACTTTCAATATCATTTCATTGAGCCAGGCGCAAATAAAGAAACTGCGAAGAGTCAAGAATGAATTTGTTTACGCAGGTACATAAATACTAATGTTCAAAATGAACGTAGGTCGACTTAAGTTAAAAATTATCTTATGTGCTTTGGAAAGAGACGCGTCAATATTTTTTTCACGCAGTGTTGACGATTTTAACAGCCATAGGTTTGTCTTCCCACTCGCATGCTATTACACCCCAACCAACCTCAGCAAGGTTTGTACAGCCATAGGTTTGTCTTCCCACTCGCATGCTATTACACCCCAACCAACCTCAGCAAGGTTTGTACAGCCATAGGTTTGTCTTCCCACTCGCATGCTATTACACCCCAACCAACCTCAGAAAGGTTTGTACAGCCATAGGTTTGTCTTCCCACTCGCATGCTATTACACCCCAACCAACCTCAGCAAGGTTTGTACAGCCATAGGTTTGTCTTCCCACTCGCATGCTATTACACCCCAACCAACCTCAGAAAGGTTTGTACAGCCATAGGTTTGTCTTCCCACTCGCATGCTATTACACCCCAACCAACCTCAGAAAGGTTTGTACAGCCATAGATTTGTCTTCCCACTCGCATGCTATTACACCCCAACCAACCTCAGCAAGGTTTGTACAGCCATAGGTTTGTCTTCCCACTCGCATGCTATTACACCCCAACCAACCTCAGAAAGGTTTGGACAAAAAGGCAATCGTGATTACCTTTAACGAAAATTTTCATGGCAAAATTTGGTTTACCAAGTCTTATTGACCCAGACATTTGAAATAAACATGTATAGAAGTACTGAAGAAATAAACATGTACTCAATGAAGCTGATTAATTTGCTTTACTTACACTTTCCCCCTTTATATGATCAAGTGAAAATTTTGTAAAATTATATTTCGAGGCAATAAATGAAAATTTAGGATTGTGTGAGGTTTATACGCAAAAAGATTGAGCTACGCCTACGCTGTTGTTTGGGAACATGATAATGTGAAAAAGAAAACAACAACAAATTAATTGAATGAAAAACGTTCGTTGATACCGTGGGAAAGGATAAAAGAGCGCAGCAATACCTTGTGAAAGGATAACAAGTCACGTGATGATCTCCATGCAGCACTATCAACAGACTCCATCAACTTGAAATACAAATGGCGGTACTGCTACAAGCGCTAGCGTTACGATCTTTTTTTTTTTTTTTTCAACAAGACAAGGGTTATTTAACGAAATTTAGGAGGATCCTCTTTTTAAACTTTTAAACTGTTTCTCAAATTTTCGACCAATGGAAAATTCGTGCGTTTCGTTCACATGGAACCACGCCTAACGTACGAAACTTTGGACGCTCAAGCGTTCAAAATTTGAACACCAAAATCGAAGACGAATTTTTAGCCGGTACAGTCAATAATTTGAACGCCACGGTGTGAACACCGTAAACGTCGAAATTTTTGTACGGCGAAGGCGTGGCGGCATAGATGCGAAGATGGAACGTGCTGGTTTATTCATTGCGGTGCTCGGTAATATTACAGCTTTATTGCATAACATTATCTCGCAAATGTGTAAGCCATGCCGGACTTACCACGCACGTAATAAATCGAAGACGTCGAAGCAGCAAAAACACTGGACGCCATTTCGCTCTGGGTTAAGAAGCGTTTTGTGCATGATAAGACGATAAAACACTCACAAATTTCACAAAATTAATCCTGTTATCAGTCCCATCTGAACAGAACGAAACTTTCATACGGTTCGGAGTGTACAGAATGTCCAGTCGAAAATTCGTCCGGTGCCGTGTGAACGTAGCCTCAGTTTCTTGTGTGAACCTATGCGAGCCCGATATAGTTCTTGATTTTCAGTTCTTGTCCATAGAGCTCGTACCTTCCCTTCATTTCTAGAGCATTTTCTGAAGGCAGGCTCCGCCCAGCAAAGAGGAACGCACGTCGGTGTAAACAATGTTTGGACATAATGCTGTATTACTTCTTTCCTTTTCATTTTTCTTTATCAAATAAGTCTTTAATATGTTTTACGTACATATATTACATTTGATGATACCAGAAACAAAGTTGACTCAAGAGGTGTCAAGATCAGCGTAATGTTCTCCGGAATTGAGTTTCTTTGTTTGTAAAACAGCGCTGTCTGTCGTCATGAACTTTTCCTGGAGCTCTTTTGGTAACGCGTTTTGTTTCTTGTCCCTTTTTTTATTTCCATCCATATTTCTATCTGCAAAAAAAACAAAAACAAAAACAAAAAAGGCAAAAGCAGTAAAAAAAAAAAACTATGTGCGAGTGATGGTCGAGGATCTGACTGAGAAATACTGCAACGAAGAATACATGAGCAGATGAAAAACCACAAGAATAAAGACCATCACCAGACAAGACAGCTGCTGTCTTCATTACTTACTACTTTCAGTTTGCTGTCCGGAGATCTTATAGAATTTAATTTAGTCTGCTGTTCTGGACCCGCTGCAGATTCCTACAACAAATTAAACAATGTCAAAAATCATGTCATATAGCTGATTCACTCGTTTAAGTTTAACGTAAAAGCCAAGCATTTCTCAAAGAGTAAAGCGAGGTGACTTCCTCAAAGCCTCCTACAGTTACTCACTTAAAACTTGATTTAGCTCTTTATATTTCCTGATTCACCAAAATCCAAAGTGAAGAGTCTCTGGAAAGGGCAAACGTAACCTTTAATCCGATAGCTTACATGTGAAAGCTTCTGTACTAGGTAACTTGTGTGTTTGGCTGAATTCTAACTTTTTTTGTTCAAGTCAGGTGATATATAGGAAACTCTCTAAACACCGATAATTTTTCAATAAACATGTACATCATCACAACGGCGTGATGCTGTATTCCTCTATGAAGTTTCCATCGGTCGCTCCAAAACAAGACGACACAACCCACTCTTCTGGCCTGGTCTATGGCTAATTTGGCACTGAGTTATAACCTTACAGCTCCCTCGTTACAAAGAATGAAAAAGCAGTTAAAAAGACGTAGAGGTTTTAGAGGGAAGATTTTTTTAACTAAAAAAAAATAAAAAAAGTAGTAGAAAATATCGCATCTATGTGTTGTCTTCGTGCCTTACTAACTGGATTCACTCCCCTGTCAAGTGTATTTGTGGTTTTAAGAGGAAAATCAAGCAGACAACAAGACTTTTAATCTATATTCATTCCAATGTACCCAATTAGTGAACTAAAAATATTTTACCTATTTTCGACACGTCTCAGAATTTTGAGGCGATCCTCTTTCAGTATCTAGAATTTGTTGTACGTATCTTCATCGCGCATAACTTAACGGGGTTTGCGCGCGCACATCAGTTTAGAACAACCACAGCTTTTTCTCTACGGCGAAAGCTACCTACAGTATCACGTCTAGCTATCATTTCTTTCAAAGAATGTAATAACTTTCTTTTTTATAAAATATCGATAAAATATTTATAGTGACGCAGCACATTGAAAATGAGAATGATATGTTGACGTCATGGCTACATGACATCACAATGGATAAATAGGAGATTTTCATTCTTCTGAAACGTGTATGATCGTTTTGACCACAAGGAAGCAATCATGAGTTTTTTGAAGAAAATGCAGAAGAAAGGTCAAAGTAAAAACCATCGAGAATTGTACTTCAGAGCTTCGGTTCCTTCTGCGACTCTGGAATGTGTCGAAGACAAATGGTAAGTGGAGAAAAAGGAGAAAAAAGGTCATCGGAAAGGTTTACCGATAAGCATGGGTGTAATAGATTTAGGAGAAAGTTTTTGCTCTCTGCACTTTTGAGGTAGTGAAAGAATACATCAGTTAAGTTGCAAAACAGGCAAGAAAATATCGAACAGTTTGTTTTTAAGTCTGGGACGAAAACTAAATGACGTACCAATAGATTTTTCAACTTAACCAGCGATTCTTTTGTCCAGTTGAGGCGCGCTGAATCTCAGTTTTAAGAAGTCGATGAAGTGTTTTTGGAAATCGAGGACATAGGACAGCCCTTAGAAATATTGGTGAGATTCGGAAAATGAAATTGACTGGAGTAAAGACAACGAGAATAAAACAAAAATGAACAAGAAAAATGAACAAGAAGTTTTATCACCTTTAAAGGAATTAAGGCAAGTTCATAAAAACTGAGTTAATTTCTACTTTCTTACTCTTAGAGTCGTTAGGGTACTTCCTTAAATTACATGAGTTCACTTTACCCGCGTAATTATCCTACAGTCTCACAGACAAGGAAGACAGCACGAAGGAAGAAAGCAGAAAATTGTCGCGTCCAGGATCCTTAAAAAGCTTCTGGAAGGAAAACCACAATGGCAATGTTACTAGTAATATTGCCTGTTCCAAGGGGGCTACCACAACGGCCTCTGCTGCTCCACGTGCTCCATTGTCAGACGTGGTTGGTGACCATGAGAAAAAGAGGCAAGGGAAAGTTGGTGCTGACACTAAGGGTGATAGTCCTAAGAAGGCTTCGTGTCGAAGGAACAAAACAAGATTAGGACCAACAAAGGTCAACAGGAAAGCTCCACCTCCGCCTACTTCTGATAGGCCTTCCGTTTCTCATACCAGTCCATCCCAATCTGCTCCGTCTCGTTCTATTCCGGTGCGCCCAGCTCCCCCTCCACCGCGTCAACCACGTCTTCGTAAGGCGGCTCCACCTCGCCCCCCTCCACCGACTATGAAGCAGCCTGGAAAAAAGGGTGCCAAAGGACCGAGCATTATTAAGAAGAAGGCAAACGAGATTTGCAAATACCCAAAGGATCTGAACCCGTTTGCAAATTTCAGCAGTGCCACCGATAATGACTACCCGTCACAGAACAGCAAGAAGGCCTCTAGACCTAGTCGCCAAAGGCACAGAAGAAGACCAAAGAATTCTAAAAGTGAAGAATATCCAATGGATAAAAATCCATTCACTGAAACTAATGAGATGAGGGAAAAGGTCTCCAGTGCTCGTCGCCAAAGGCTTAGAAGAAAACGGAAAGAATCTAAAAGTGAAGAATACCCAATGAAAGACAATCCATCCAGTGATGCTGAAGAGATGAGCGAGAAGCCCTCCCGCACTCATCGTCAAAGGCGTAGAAGAAAACGAAAAGCATCTAAAAGCGAAGAACACCCAATTAAACACAATCCATTGAGTGATTCCGATGAGGGGAGGAGCTCTTCGTGTTCGGAGTGGAACGAAACTTCTGACATGTGGTCTGTTTCTTCATTGGAAGATATTCAGTTGGTGATGAACACTGCCACAGTACTAGAAGAGGTGAAAGCAAAGAGTACACAGCAAGGTCTGGCAACCAACAATGAAAACGAAGAACAGGGTGGACGGACAGATTCTGGTGACTCAAAGGCCCAGTCATTCCCATCTGATAAGGAGATCTCTCCTGACGATGTCCCTTCCACAAACAAGGATAATAGCTCTGCAAGTGTCGGATCAACAAACCTTGATGCTTCGACTGCCAAAGACTTTACAGATGTTGGCAGTCGAAGGATCCTCAAGCAGGCAGAACCCTCTGAGCAAGCTAATGATATGGAAGAGTACCAGGGTGGAGACGGATCTGGTAAGTTTTATGTATCTGCTCATGCACGACAAATACTGAAACGAAGAGGGGATCGGAAATCCAGTTCCTTTTTGCTGTAAGAATGCTACACAATAAACCCTATAGAGGGAAAAGCACTATAAAGTAGTGCATCTTCATCTACCGAACCGTAAAAAAGAGACATAAGAAACATTTTAATCTGCGCGTAAGTAAACTTCAAAATGATTCTTGATTGTTGCCAGTACTTTGATTCGTAAAGTGGTAATGCATCTGAAGATGCATCTGCTAATTGCATCAGATGCAATGCCACTCCATGAATAAATTGAAGGGATTCAACTGGTTCAGTATCAACTTCATTGGACTGTGTTTATATTCGCCTTCTCTTTTGAATATTTGAGCGCGTATATTTTATAAAATTATTTTTAGCCTCCAATTCAAGGAATCATTGCCCAGAGTTGGCCATTTACCTGGATGCAGAACTTCAGGTTGTCGAAAGCGAGTTGCTCTCTCTGCAGAAGGTGATGGTTAAATTGCAATCAGAGATGAAAGAGGCAATGGACACTAAAGGTTAGTTTTCTCGTGTCTTTTTCTTTGCTTGGGGCATTATAGGGAACGAACGTATTTGCTGACATCGTGCAAAAAGCCAAGACATCGATACTAACAATAATTTAATGAAAGCGGCAAACTTAAATTTGCCCTGGCTACAATTCGGCCCACAATTCCACAGTTTACACCCGTAATGTGAATGAGGAACATCAGGGTGGGATTTCTACAGATGAAAATACAGAAAATCGACCATTTTTTTGTATAAAAGTCATTTTCGAGGGCGACTCACTGAAATCCCTGACCTCCTTTCAAATGTTCCCCCTCGCCAAATGGAAGACTGACTCTCCTCTCACCGCATCTCTTTAAATCTCTGAAACTAGTGCAATGGCCTTAGCTTTCCTCGATCGCACTACGCTCCAAGAGAAGTTTTGCCTCGATCTAAGAAGAGGTAATCTTCCGGTCATACCGATCTCGGAAGAGGTAATCATCCGGTCATACCTCTGCAGCATATGGCGGGTGATGCAAGGGTAACTAATTGGACACAAATTCAATACAGCCTTCTTTACCGCTTGTAGATTGTGAGGCCGAGTTTGAAAGCTTATCGCTTGACTGGTTGACGCTCAACAAGTTCCGTTCTGAACTTAACAAAAGGAAAAAAGACCTTATTGTTCTGTAAGTACTTGTTTACGCTACAAAGCTGTTTTAAAAACATGCGCACCAGTTTAGAACAAGTGAACAAGCCCAGCTATGGGATGGTAACTAAAGCTCAGCAACAAACACGATTGATTCGCCTGACTCTTATTGAGATCGTGAGGCACATGATCAAATGTTCCTTTATCAAAATGAATTTGTTGGCTCTGGTATATGTGATCTCAAATTCCGAGCAATTTTTCCGTCAATGTATTTACATTATCACTGAGCGTTGACAGGAGCCCATCGCGTTGACAGGAGCCGTTGATGATTCACACTGTATTTTCTACTTGAAAGTTTACTACGTTTAATGTGCCTTATTTTTCGTCCGTTTTGTATTTAGTTCCAAACAAGAAAACCCGAAGGAGTGTTTGAAGTTCTTACGTGAGGACCTGAAATGCCTAGTTGAAGTCAAAAGTGAGACTCAGTTATTTTTTTTTAAAGCTATTCCTTGTTTGTTATCGTTCTATTTCGTAACGTATCCCAAGCAAATGTGTTTTCGCAATCTTTGACCTGTCTTCCATCATGTGATGAGTGATGTTTTTCACGTTTTCTGCAGGTTGGAAGAAGACAAAAGAGCACAGAGCTCAGGTGAAGAATGTCTTGGATCTTATCCTCAAGTTGGCCAACATGGCCTGAATGGCAAACTTTATCAAAAGTAAGAAACGTGCAATTAACTTGAATTTAAACACATCTGGTTCTCTTCACATAATCTGACTTTGTATTTTGCCACGAGTTTGCCACGGATCAATTTGATTATACTTATTCATTACGGTAACAATGGCTAATTCTGCTTTTTGTTTTCCCGTTTTTGCAGTTTTGATTTTACAAGAATTTCCTTATTTCTGGCTTGGGTTGTGTTGTAATATGTTCATATATGACTTGAAATCCTTTGTAAATCTCTAAATTCTGCCAATCACTTTAATTAAGCCGGCAGTTTCATTTTTCAGTGCAAAGTTCTTAACCCAAGAGAATTATTCAGATATTATCTGTGAATAGCGAGAATATTTCGCATGTCAAACATTAGTCATGTACATAACTATTATGAATTCATATGATTGTACTGTTGTAAATATTTTCGTTTTTTATCATGAGCAATGTTTATTCCTTTTTTTTCTCTTTTTTTATTGCTCGTAATCATTTCATGATTACGTAAGTACTTCTTTTGTGTTGTAATATCTTAAGTTCAGAGTTGAGGTTAAAAGAGCAGACCTGACTAGATATATTTTCATCATCACATTTTTATGGTTTTTTTTTCGATTACGCTGTGTTTTGCAAAGGGGAAGCTAGCAAGATCTAAGGCGACGTCATGCTTTGCGTGTTAATTTCAATCTAATGGTTATGTTTCGTCCAATCAGATACGTTGATCCAGAATCATTTGTAATGGAGGTGACGTATGCGGTCACAGAATCACTGCATGTAACTGAACATTTTGCCTTTGGCGCTGCACTCTTTTTCTTTTCTGTCTTTTCAGTTCTCTCTTCTTTTTCTCCTATTTTTTTATGGCCTTTTCATTTTGTTTTTAGGTCGGTAGGTTTTAGTTTTTTTAGGTATTTTTATGAATTTTAGATTTTAACTAGGGTATTTTAGGTATTTTGTAATTCGGTTTTAATTTCTGTTTTTTTATTTTCTTCTTTGTTTTCTCCTTCATTGTTTCCTTTTTTTCTTTTCTTTCTTTCTTTCTTTCGTTCACTTTATTTTATTATCATCATTTTTCAATATTCAGCCTTTTTCCACCATCTGTATTAACAGTGATTCATACGCTGTTGGTTATGTCAGGTGGTTTTCAGGCCGCATGCGTCACTTTCCTCTTACGATTCATATCAGCGCTGATTAGTAACCAAACGTAAAAAGACTGGGACTCATTAAAGTTTAACGTCACTGCATAGCTTTACCTGGGAAAAGAGCAACGTAATCGCTTCATTTTTTCCCTTTCAAATTTCTGCGATATAAAATTTGGAAAATTGTAAATTTTGATTTGTATGATTTGTTTTCCCCATCTCTCACATTTCACTTTGATTTGTAAAATTAATTATTATAAATAAACCTAGCTGTAAAAAAGAATCAAGTGTTAGCTTCATTATATCATGGAAAGTCTATCTTTTTACTCTGTTTCCCTTTTGATTCGCCATTAAAAAAAGCAATTCATCGTGTTTTGACGAAATTAAGAGATCCTCGCAGCTGAGAACACTACTGAAACGAGTAACTGAAAATAGTGTTCCTAGCTGCGAGGATCTCTTAATTTCGTTTTTTCACCGCAGTGCAAATACATGAATTTCATATATCTAAAATCATCATTCATGCATAGGTTTCATATTTTTACATCGAATTGTATCTCTCCTGGGTGTTTGAAAATTTGGGCAGTCAGGCGTCTTGTTAGTGCGAGCTAACGTTAAAAGCTCGCGATCGTTTATTTGATCGGCCATGTTTGATTTGCAGTTAGAGTGGACGGTGGGGGTAGGGGGCGGGGGAAGGGAAAAAAACCCCCACTCCCCCACACCCACCCCTCTCCTTATTTTTGACCGTCGACCGCCCCCTTGGTACAAATTTATTTCTCTCCCCAGCCTTCCGCTACCATTAAAATAAAAAATGGCGGCCATAGTATTCGTTATGAAATTACTGAGCACTCGCTCGCAAAAATTACGCCTCTTCTGCCGGCTACACATGAGGCCACATGCTGCACAGCTAGCCGCGCCCCTGATTTGGTGTAGATTAAAACCAAGTGTGGTTCTTGGAGTAGAATGTGGAAACACTTACCTTCGAAACTGTTCATTACCCTGGAAGATGTCAAGATCGAAAGTAGTAACTTATCACAGCATTAACCTGGAGTAAATTTTTTTTGACTTTGTCGTGTGGGTTTAACTCGAATTTTGACCTCATCAAACTGCCTTCCAGACAAAATTTTTGTGACGATTTTCACTTAAAAAATAACACTCCCCTCCCCATTCAATAATAATAATAATAATAATAATCATAATTAACTTACGCTATTTCATTCCATTTTTATCATTATTTTTAACGACTGTTCACCGAATATTGTGGAGGTGGCTTGTGATGCCCCGAAGTGGCGCTGACACTGAGGTGAGTTTCTGTTTTAGGATGTACTAAAACAGTGATATATTATGGCAAAAGAAAAATGATTTTTTCCTGCAACGATTACAATATTTTCGGCGTTGCTAGAATTGGAGAAACAAAGAATATTCTGAGTTTGAGTGGCCAATCAGAGTACAACTTCCGCGCTATCCTCTCCTCATATTGATAAAATATCATCAATATTTTAGGAGAAAACATTAAACACCCGTCAGTACTTCCTTGTATGTTATTAAAGTCTCAAAATATGATCTCTTTAAAATTGTAAAATAACTCTTTGTTGACCAGCCGAAGTCTAATTTGGATATGGAGGGATTTAGTTTTATTTTTTATATTGTCTGTTAGCTAATCTTCCGTCTGAATACTGCTAAAACACAATTATATTATATCATTTAAGCCGGATGAGATTCGATAAGGGACATTGTGCTTTGCGAAGCACGTCGCTGTGATTGGTCGATTCGTTGCCACGGTTATCAACAAAGTTTGCCCAGTTTACCCGGCGCAGAAATGGAGTGAGTTTCGAGATTTATGTGAGCTGCGAAACTTGGCTTTTGACTTTGTTCCTTTGATCTGAAAGACTGTAATTGCGAATCTGAAAGCTTTTTACGAGGTACAGCGTTTTGTTTTGAACGATCAACGACTTTTCCTCGGTCCATTATCGATCACACCGTTTGTAACTTTTCATCGTCTAAAGTTGATCATCGGAGTGAATTCGAAGGGTAAACAACAACTGGTAAGGACAAAATCAACAGATTTGTAGAGTCCATCGTAGAGATTGGATTCTGTAGAAGAAGTTTGTGGCTTTAACGCTCGATTGGTGAGCTAATCAGGGAATTATTTGACGAAAGAATTATCACGTCAAATTAATGACATTGAAGAAGTCTTCAGCGATTCAAACCAGTAAGTAAAGGATTGTATTGGTTTTGACTGCTTTATTTGAGAGTGTGAAGACGTCAGATTTCAAAGTCTAACTCTGCTTTGGATCTCAAAGTCGTCAAGAGCTAATCAGAGGATATTCAGGTCTCTAGGAAGTCGATTTATCACGAAAATTAAGATACAAGGCGAAACATTTCGAATCGACCTTCAAATCCAACTATCTGTTTTTCAGCATCTACACTGCACACCTGGTGGTACCAGCTTTAATTTTTATTTCTTTACAAAAACAATTTTTACTACAGCTTCTTTTTGTTGTGCTACAAATCATTGGCAACGGTAAGAAGTGTTTGTTAGCCTCTCCAGTTAAAGTAACCCTCATTTGTTAGACAATGCACTGAGAAACGTGACTTTTTCGAACTGTCAGCAATCAAGTCAGAGGAGAGAAATATTTCGTATTTCACCGTCGGAAAGTTGTTTTGCTACGATAATTCTTTAGAACAATTATAGCCTCGAAACGTGTATTTAAACTCCGTAAAAATGTATTGATCACGCTAAAACTTCGAGCCACACAAGTTTTGCACGTTGTTGGAAGTGAAAGCGTATCAACACGAAGGCGTCACATCTATTGTTCATGTTTTTACGTTTTACTGAGGGGTGCTTTTGAGGACGAAGTCATGAATTCCAAGGTACAGCTTGATAAAGCTTTATCTTCGAAGCTCAACGGGATTCAGATTACTAATCATTTGAGCAAGTTATCCAGAGCAAAAGCGACGCCGCCTGTTCTCAAATCGCAGCCTATTAGCCCACAGAAATCGTTCAAGTTCATGCCGCATCCCCCTCAAAACCGAAAGTCGGTCGGCTTTCAGAACAGCAGGAGAACTGATGATCAGAAAATTAAGCCAGCGCCTCCTACAGAGCCTCGTGGAAAGAATTATATGGTGAGAAAGTTTTACGACGTAAGAAAAAAAGACAGTGTTGTTGACGAAAGCAGGGTTAGCGGAGATGGAGAATCACTAGAGAATGAGGAATTTTACGAGAAGTCAAGGTGTCCGTCATGGGAGCGTATGCCGGGCGATGGATGTATCTCTGATATTGCTGAAGAAGATGAAGATGCAGAAGAAGAAGATGGCGACATGGAGGAGAATGATGATGATGATGATGATGGGTCTGTTGAGGACAACTATGACAATGATTTCTATGAATGCGATGACCTTGATGAAGGTAATAACTAATACTCATGTTGAAATTGGCAAACTCCAAGCTTTAATAATGCACTTTGCAAGAACTATAGTGATCAGTTTGGAAAAAAAAAACTAATTTCAACTCAGTCACCTGCTTTTGTTGTTGTTGTTGCTGAGGCAGGCAGACATTTGAATATTTTACGGCAGTTGCATCAAATCTTGGCACCCTTGCCCCATGACACAGTCATATATGTGTTCAGGAGATTAGCTTTAACCAGTTGAAACTTAGTTTTCTTAACCATTATGTTGACACTTAATTTTTACCTGGTCAAATTCTCAGTTAGAGTATAATATGGTAACTGTGAAATCTGAGAAATCTGGGAAATGCGAGTCTTTACACAAAGTCAACACTTACAGATAAACTTTCTGAGAGAAATATTGTGAAATGACATATTCATCTCTAAAGTTTAAATGAATGGAACAAAGAAACAAAGACAAATAGACAATTCAAAGGACTAGTAAAGATTTTTCTTTAAAGTTACTTCCCAAGAGTATTCTTGTTAAAGTGCATTTGACTTGATCACCACAGCTCAGTTTTTCTAATGCCTGTCTTAACACATTATCAAATGTTGGCTATTGCACAATGTAAGGGAGATAAATATGCTATAATGTTAAAATGTTGCTTTTATATTACAGCAGGCTTTTCTGATGGTGACGATGATGATGGTTCTCAGTCACTGATCAGCACAGCTGCTTCCTCTCGTGTTTCTACTGCAAAAAGTAGAGCATCGAGTGCAAGACCAATGATGTTAGGTACTCGCAGATGGTCTGGTACAGTAGGATCATCAAACCCAAGTTCTGCATCATCCAAAAAAACAAATGCGTGGGCATCAACAGGTGACGATGAAAAACAAGAGAAAATTCCACCTCTAGTACCCAGCCTATTTCCTCATATATCTCCAACCATCTACTTTTCTGTGGAGGGAGAAAAAGGTAAACTGAAGATAAAACTGTGTATTTTACACTTTGAGGAGGTATTGTTTTCTCAGCGTCATAAACTTTAAACCTTTACACCCTAACCTCAGTATCTATTTTCTCCATGCTCTTCTCTCCACATTTCTCAAGGTGCTGGCAGGAGAATTTGTTTAACAATCAATAGTTTCTTTAGCTAGTGATCACTTCCTTTATTCTCATAACCTTAATGTGTGATTCAGGGCTGATATTATAGGGAGAAATTAGATGCTGGTCACTCTTAGGGGCAACGGTCAATTAAGTATAAAAATTTGTTGAAGTTTATCACTTGGAATTGCAGTTCAGAATAATATTCCCACAGCACATGCATGATTTTATTGTGATATATTTTAGTAATTTTATCCAAAGTAAGTTTAAACTTTGTACAAGTAGATTCTTAATTAATGGTCTACATTGTATAATTATATGATTTGCTCAGTAATATATTTAATGTATAAACAATCAACTTAGATTAGTGGGATTCAAATGAACATGCAATCATGAAATGACCTTGTAGACTAGACATTGAATCATTATTAACATGCAGTATAAAAAAGTTTTTCCAGCCTTTTAGTGTTATGATATTGAATGTTGTCTTGTTATAGGTAAGTCCAGTTCAGCTGCATGCAGTCATGTACAGTGTTGAGTACTAAAATCATGAAACACAAACTGGGAGCAAAATATTGTTTAATCTAAAGCAAAATAAGTACTTTTAGTTTTTTCTCTAAGCATTTAATGTACAGTACTGTACCTGTATACTGAATATATTTGCTATGGTAACTGATGTACAGTGTATCTCTATGATCTTTTGTAGTGGGTCAACTTTCACCTGAACTGCGAAAACTCCTCCGGTGGAAGATGAGTTCTATAACACCAAATGTTATCAAGCAGTGTATTGCAAGAGCTGGCTTTAAACCAACTAAGAGTAAGTTGTTATTCTATTACTGATTTCAGTCATACAAGTAGTTTCCTTGCTTGACTGTTTTAAGTGCTGTAAAGTAGTTTAGATTAATATGTGTATACAATTGCGTACATGACATGTCGTTACTGTACATCAGAAAGCAAACATGTAAAATAACTAATCTCCCTATTTTTGTCTCAATGTGTGGAAAAACTGGCTTGGATTATGTGTTGAATGTCTTTATGTACACTGTAGTTAGCATCAGAGAACAAGCTTGAAAGAGATTTTCAAATCTTTTCATTTACCCCATTGTCCTGAAAAACTACAAGTAGTTTTAATTACATGGCTGCATAAACTTGCTTATATACTTATAGGGAAGGTGAGGAAGACTGTATGCTAATGTTTTGTATTAGAGCTTTGTAGAAGCTCCCAATATAAAAGGTACACATCTCTTGGTTTCCATAGAAAGAAAGGAAAGAAGGACTGTATTAAATCTTCTGACTCCTACAGACTGGATATGATAGCCCAGTCTCAACCTTTTAGTTTCTTAAAATTTATATTGTAGTCAGGTTTTTCTGTAAGAATTAGTTGTACAATTGTGCACATCTCACTGAAGATGCCTGAGAAAGGTGTTTAAGATAAATATTCATTAAATTAACATTTTGATTAATGTCTACTGTTAAGCAGGGAATGACTGGCTAGGATACTGGGGCAAACACATGAAAGCAAACTGTTTTAAAACTGTCAGAGAATATCAAAAGGTAAGCAGTCATCTTCGTTCTTACGCGTTTTAAGTATTAACAGTTACACAATTTTTTTTTCTCCTTTTTTGAATCTGAAATAAAAATACTTATAGGCTTAAAGTTTTGTATGACTCTATGAATCTAACTGACCAATCTGTAGTAACTATGCCTAAATTATGTAAATTGTTAATTGTGGGTCACAGTATAGAGGGTTTGTCGTCCCAAAGGTGGTAAGTTTTAAACCAGGATGGAAAGTTTGACTTTTCCTTGGTTTCTCTTGAATTGTACTTGTATATATTAGGGATTACATTTTGAGGGGTTTTACCTCAGACTGTAAGATGAAACTGAAGGAAAAAAATGTAAACAATTATAATGGTGTGCAAAACTACAAAGCTTAATGAAAAATTGTTGGGTAACCTTTGGTTAGTTACAACCCAACCCTGCAGCTACATGTACTGTTGTGTAGCCTTGCTACTTTATGCGTGTACATTATAGATAAGTGATAATTATGTTAGTATAACTAACATATGTTCTTAGGTTGAATAAGAATGCTTTCTGTTCTTCTCAGGGTTAATTTACCCAAGCTTAAGTGCCTGAAAAACAGTTTGACCTCACCAAAATTTAAAGATGCAAGGATAAGTTTGAGAGCTCATCACTCAGAAAGCATGCAAAAAATGTTACTAGCTGGTACTATTGCTGCATGGTCATGCCAAGTTTTTACCTTTTAATGTATAGTTCTTACATGTTTTTTTTTTCCAGGTTAACCACTTTCCTGGTACATTTCAAATTGGGAGAAAAGACAGATTGTGGAGAAATCTCTCCCGGATGATGGTGCATCATGGAAAAAAAGTATGTTCATCAGAAACTATTTACATTGGGTACTTCAAATCATTTATAAAGAAGCTGGGTTCTAACAGAATGTGAAAATCTGTATGCTTAACCCTTAAACTCCCAGATCAAATTTGTAATTCTCCTTACTGTCAACCATACAATTCTTATTACATGTATGTTAGTTCAGAGAATTTATATTCTTTATTGTCAAGCATCACTTAATATCTGGTTGATATTATATTGATATCGTAAGTAAAATTCCGTCTTGGTCACTCATGGAAGTTGAAGGGTGAACTGATTTGTGTGATTTCCAGCCTGATTTTCTGGTACATTTTTTGGAATCGAACTCTCCTAGACCATCTGGGAGCGAAGCCATTCTTAGTCTAGTAAAATCTGCACTGAAAAATCTGGGATTCTGAATTCAAGGATGGTTGCATTTTTGAGATTTTATTTTATTTATTTAATTCTTTTTTTTGCAATTTGGGGATTTTGTTTCAACTCCAGTTCACAAGGGAGATGCAAATTTTAAGTTAACCAAGCAGTCAAAAACAACATATCATTGTTGGAGTTCTGACACCCCTTTTCCAACCTCTGTAATGGAGATGTGCCCAGGTTAAGTCAAATTGTATTGTGTAGAGCAGATTATAATGCAGAACATACTGATACCAGGTGTTCAGCTGAAGTCAAGGAATTGAGCTCATTTGGCTTAAGCTTGTATCGATAATGATTGTATAGAACATCCCTCATTACTAACTGGCACCTTTGTTGTCATTTCTACAGGATTATGGTTTTGTTCCACAAACTTATGTTCTGCCTTATGACATGAAACTTCTGAAAAGGGCTTGGGACGATGCCAGCAGTCGACAGAAATGGATTCTCAAGCCAGTAAGAAGCATTTCATTGCCTTTGTTATAATTATGTATTAAAAACCCTGGATATCTAAAATAGTTTAGGTGCAGTTTCATGACACTACTGTAACATCTTCACTGGAGTAGTATCAATGTTTTCCATGTAAGCCAGTCACTAGTAATTATCTACAATTTCAAGTAAAACATTATACTGTTGTCTGTTAAAAGTTTTTTTGTGTTTGAAATTGGTCCCCTTTTTTGTGACTGCCACTGTATTTGAGGCATTTTTCACCACTGTGCAAACTTGAGTTAATCTTTATCATGACGATCCATAGTACAGCCTCGATTATGTGCATATGTTATGACCCTTTTGGAGGTATGAAGGGTGACTAACATGTCAAGATTGCACTTAATCAATTATATAACTAGCAATTAAGTCTTTGATTTGCATGGTATTGTTAGATTTTTTTAACCCTTTAACTCCCAAGATCTGATTGTTAATTCTCCTCTCTAGCTGCTACACATTTCCTCATATATCAGTTATGAAAATTTAGTGTTAGATCAAGATAGCAACTTCTGCTTGTACCATAGGGAGAAGTTCTTTATTAATCACCTCTGAGAGTTAAAGGGTTAATCTGATTTTTTCATGTACAGCCTGCTTCAGCCAGAGGGATTGGAATCCGTGTCATTCACAAGTGGAATCAAATTCCAAGGAAGAGACCTGTTATTGTTCAGAGGTATGCTGTATATTTCCCTCTGATTTGATTTAACTAGTATGTAACTTGTGTATGTACTACTCAGTATTGTAGGGATAATACTCAACAATAGCAATTGCAATGCTCTAGTACATGTACATTAATTGTGTATACATGGTAGAGAGATGCCACAACCTTTAGAGATTTCAAGTCCAGAGTTTCATTACTCATGGGTGACAATCATCACTGCAGTAAGGCTACTGTGACTGCCTTTCTTCCCACCCACTTCCCCAAAAAGATGAAGCACACCCCCAGAATAAATTCAAACATTAACAGGCTATAATTCTTCTGCAGTGGTACTAATCCTTGTTGAATTGTAATTTAGCTGTACAGTGCACAATAGTTGTTGTAGACTATGATTGGTTAAGCTCTGACGACTGAGTGAGCACTTACCATGTTCGTAAGATTAGACTAGTCATTAATAATGGTAGTAGGACTTTGTGTCATCCAATTCAGTCTGTAATCATACGAGTGATTTACAAAATTGGACGACGGCAAAGCGCGAGTCTGATTTGTCACTCACATGTATAGTTACTGACAGAATCGGATGACTCAAAGTCCTGTTACCAATAGTTATAATTTCTGAAAACAACAAATACATTTAGGACAAATATGTGTAGGAGAGAAAATGTTTAGATGGAAAATTCCTCAACTTTTGGAAATTCCACAATTTTCCTAGGATAAGTGGTTGTTGCTGTGGTTATTGTGATCAATTTTGTGATTAGTGGATTTGACTGAAAGGACTAAGTATGGTTGGCTGCTTCAACTGTCGGATTGCAAGTGTCCGATTACAGCCAATTATCCGATTACAGCCAATTATCCGATTACAACTGTACCGAATATTTAGTGTAGAATAAAGCAGCTAATGCACCAATCACATTTTAAGAAATTGTAACAATTTGATTAATATCATCATTGTTGTGATTTTTAGGTACCTTGCCAAACCGTTTCTCATCAATGGAAGCAAGTTTGATCTTCGAATCTATGTCTACATCACTTCATACGATCCTCTGAGGATTTATGTCTTTGAAGATGGGCTTGTGAGATTTGCAACATGCAAGTAAGTTTTCAAAGACTCAAACATGACATTCAATAAATAGATGTGTGCATGGTTAGGTAGTTGTGAAGGTTAATTTGTCCAACGCTGCACTGTACACCTCTTAAGATTTCCATCTCCATTTTGTTTTCAAGGTACTCATCATCCATGAAAAGTTTAAGCAACAAGTTCATGCATCTGACAAATTACAGCATCAATAAAAAGAATGAAGGAGCTTACCAAGCGAATTCAGATGAAACTGTTTGTCAGGGACACAAATGGTAGGATAAAGTAGTGTTGTTCATTCACTTGTACATGTACTTACTGTAATAAGCTTGAACCCCTAAACCCTAACATTGATTGGCTCCTAATTTCTCCTAACAGTATCAGCCCTGAATCAAATGTAAAGGCCATGAGAATAAGGGAAATGATCATCAGTTTAAGAAGCTCCTGTTTGTCAAACAACTTGTATTCTCATCAGTACCACAGGAAATGTAAAGAGAACAATGTGGAGAACGTAGTTACTAATTTTAAGGTGTAAACAATTAATTTGTTCGGCCTTGCAAAGAAATGTGTAGGGGTAGAGCAAGCTCAGAGCGGACGATATTCCGACGCCGTCGTCAAAAAATTATTCTTTCTGTCAGTACTTCCAAGTCATGGTACATTTACATTTGGAGTACATTTGTATTTAATTTGATTGCAACCTTTCTCATAGATAACCTGAAAAACAAACATTCCATTTTGTTAATTAAACGTGACGCTTCTGTTTGTAGGAGTTTGAAAGCTCTTTGGGGTTACATGAAACGCATGAACATCAACCATGTTCATGTTTGGGAGACAATAAAGGATTTGGTTGTCAAAGCCATCATAGCGTAAGTAACAGAAAGTGCTGTTGTTTTAAAGTAATACTCACTGGAAAGTTAGTAAAATCCATCTTGACAAGTACAGCTGCACAATAGTCCATAGGTTGAAGTTTCTTTAGTAACTCAGCTAGTTTGAACTTGCGTTAGTTTGGCCATAAAAGGCAGAAGCCGCCAGCATTATAGAACGAGTTCCTGCGAAGGTGGCGTAGCGGCAAAAACAAGATACCGACACGTTTACTGATCAGTTTTAACGTTTTTTGAGCCGCAAATGTCTTATTACGTACGGAGATGATAACTTTGAAAACTTTGTAGATAATAAAGAACGCATGTAAATTATCACTATAGATACATTTTTTGTCGCATTTTGCTGAAAACTTGAACCCTGTCATTACACTGTGCTTGTCCAAGAATCTGAAGGTCTATTTTTACTTATTTCTACATTTTCACCATTTTCGCCGTTTCTTTAAATCTTAACATGCACAAGAAAATTTAGTGAAATTGAACTTCTTGATGTGAATGTTTCAGTTCTGACTCAGCGGTAAACACCATGGTGAAACAGAATGTGAGAAAAAGGTAAGAGACTGCAGTTGGTCTTGAACAACATTTGTGCATTTTGAACAGAGTTTAGTTATAGTACGTACGCTATGATTGGTCTATTTACCGGGCTGTTTATGGCTGTATGCCCCCCTCAATTCAAAATTTTGTTTGAATTGATATCTTCGCGCACTATTTGAACCCAGAGATGTAACAAGTGTAAGTATTAACATGATTTCGAGTGTAATTTGGTGCTCATAAGCACAAGTAAATTTTTCAAAGACAACAGAATTGCATGAGCTCATAGGGCAAGTGCTATTTGTAATCTTTGAAAAATTTGCAAGTGCTTATTACACAAAAAAGAAAAAGTTACGAAAAAGAAAAATTGTTATTACTTGGTTAGTAATGTACTTGAAAAAACATTGCAGAAAGTCGAGAAAAACGAAATTTGAAAGCGTGCGCGCGCCATTTGTAACTTGCATTTGTGCCACAACTTTGCACTCGTGTTACATAAAAATGCGCTCGTTTTCAGCTAATCAGAAGCGCGTATTTTTTTTAATGTACTTCGTTAATATCTTACTAAACTCGTTTTCATGGTCCGTACGGTAAGTTACAAAATCTGTTTTTTCCCGCTGGAACATCTAACTCGGTCAGTATTACTAACTGTATAACCTTTACTACCATCTACAACATTGTCTAGATCTTGCTGTCATGAGCTTTTTGGATTTGATGTCATGTTGGATGAGACCCTTAAGCCGTGGCTACTAGAAGTGAATATATCTCCAAGGTAATTCACGCATTTGTCATGTTCAGAAATATTGACCACGCGAGAGATACCAGTATTCAACCGAAATTCACGTACTCAAGAGATTGAAATACTGACCTCGCGAGGGATATGTATCCAACTCAAAAATTTTCATTCTTAAGGGATTGTAGTTCTATGGTGTTCTTGTGAACCCATTCAAATAATTGTTTTCGCATGCAAAAAAAATTTTTTTCCATGGTCCGCCAGACATTGGAACATAGTAAGGGACAAAATATGGAATGTTAAGGCTGTCATTTATAATTTTCCTCATCGAAAACGAGGATGATTTTTAACTTATTTTTCAAAATGCTTTTTAATGCACATCTTGTGTTAATTGATTTATTGCGGGACATTTACGAGCACTCGTTTTGTTTACTCTTTGTCTGAAGTGCAATAAGATGCGCAGCAAGTTGTGTAAAAGGGTGTGCAATAGGATGCGCAGTAAGATGTACAATTAGGTGCGTATTGAGATGCGCAGAAAAATGCGCGGTCGATGCATCACTAGGGAATGACATTTCGTTAATCGAGTAAACTGCGTCAATTTCCTCACCAGTCTTCACTCCACCTCTCAACTGGACCGTAACATCAAGGGACAGATGATAAAAGACTTGTTAAACCTGGCAGGGTTTTGCATTCCAGAAAACCTGATCACAACCTCAACTTCAAGGTCAGTCTAACTATTGGAATATCAGAGAGAAATTGAAATTACGAGCTATTTGCAAATGATGAATAGTGAGGCACGTGACTCCGCCAACATGTAATTTTTCAATATGGTTGCATTGTGCAGCGCACATACGAGTATAATATATTATGAACGTGAAATTCCTGTTTGGTTTCAGCACTAGTAACATGAACCAGTTTGTTCAAGATAAAGCTGTGACGGGTCTTTCTTCAGATGAGAGAGGAAAGGTGAATATATGTTATTGATGGCAAATACCTACAGATATTTAGAACAACATGTTTTTGTGTCAGTTTGCCAATCTTAATTTACTGTGACAACGTCATATATATAATGGTAATAGGACTGAGTGGAGTCCAATTCGGTCGGTAATCATACGGGTGTTTAACAAAACTGGACGACCGCAAAGCGGGAGTCCAATTTGTCAATCAAGAGTATGATTACAGACAGAATTGGACGACAAGAGGTCTTGTTACCAATCAATCATAACGATTACAATTTCTAAAAACAACAAATACATTTAGGTCAAATACCTCCAGTGGAGACAACGACTAAAGTAAAAAAAAATTGTAGTATAGTAATAGTCTAGATTTATGTTTCAAGAAGGGAAATAGTTAGACATGCTCTATTGAGTGCTTTTGTATTGGAGATTGCTGCTGACTTAACACTTCTCCTTCACTGACCCCAATATATAGTTTAATCATTTTACTTATGAGCCCGCCTTACGGATTATTAGAACGTACAAATGATGTTAAAAAGTACTGACTATAAGTACATTCCATTATTTGCGACAATGTAACAAGGAATTGACTTCGAACCAAGTCAAACTGTTCTTTTGTGTGTCGTCTTAATTTGTTTAAGTGTTGGACGTTATTTTTCTTGTGTTTCAGCATGCGTTTTATGTTCAACGTCACCTAGACGAGGTAGGAACACATTTTACAACGCTTCCCTTCAAATTCCTTTCTTTTAAATGATTGCATCTAGAAATCCCACAATGCCTTTATTATTGAAATATCTTGCTGAGAGTTACACGACATGTTTCATGAACTCGAAATTACGCCGCAGAGAGCGCTTAAAGTCTGCATCATTGGACAACAGACACTTGACCCTTTTACTGGCTTTTCTAGGATGCATCAGGATGAATTGCGTCAAAACCCAAACGAAAGTTACCACACAGCCAGTCAAAAGAAAGAAATTAAAAAAAAAGAAAATGTCGCAATGAACTAATAAGACAATTTACGGTGAAATCAAAGAAAATGCTTCGAGCGCGGAAAGGCAAAAGGGACCAAGTAGTTGGGATTTGTGTTAGTGAACATCAGCATCTTGTTATTCAAGAGAGTGTCGAGTTTTCTAAAACAATCACATAGGCTGTTGGAGCTTAAGAAACATCAGTTTAATCCAATGCAATCCCTAGCTGCGTTCGTCACTTACTTTGGATTACTCGAATTTTTAATTTATTGGTAAGAAATTTTAATAATACAAACTTGTAATCAGTCCACTTCTCTTTCATTCATGTCTTTTAGCGCACGAAACAGTCAATCCTTGACATCTTAACACCAGACGACATTAGAATGCTTATGGAGACAGAGGATGAGGTACACTATACATTTGAATTTTTGAACAAATTTTTGTTTCGATTTCTCTTCGTAGTGAAAAGCAAAATTTACAAAGTTTATTGCTTATTATGTGTGTGTGAAATAGAAAGGTGAATTCATTTTATCCTTCATAAGAGACTGCCATGCATTCGAGAAAGTGAAACTTGCCGTAATGTAGCATAGCTCGAGCGTTTTTATTTTCCCTCACAGAATAGTCGAAGAGGATGCTTTCAGAGAGTTTTTCCATCCATGTCGTCCAACAAGTATTTAAGATTCTTTGAGTCTCAGGTGAGGATAATTTTACGCACAAACAGTTATTACTGCCTCATTAAACTACGGGCAGTCCCTGCTTGTTGCCGAAGTCCGTCGCGCGACCAAAAGAAATCAGAGAAAAAAAGGAAGATTTTAGCGCGCCGCGCGGATTTCTGTAGTAGGTACTACTTATAGTGTGTGCCACTCTCAGAGGTCCGAGCGGTGCGCCAACCATTTTCTTTCAATCACTGTTTTTTTTCCCTGAATGGTGCGACGGACTCCAGCAATTTTGCTCTCTTTTAAAATGACTTTCTCTTCCCTCCATCCTTGATCGAATTTTTTTCTGCCAATTTCCTTATAGAGATATTACAACATTTTGTTGGACGAATGGACAAGAAAATACATGAGAGAAGGGCGGAGCACAGTCCTGGGTAAGTTTAAATTCAGGTAGAAAAAGCTAGGTCACCGTAATGTATATTCGGAAAAAGTAAACTACGTTATTTGCAGTCTATGTATGTATTTGCGATATTTAGACTGGCTGGCTCAGTGCAGCTCAGAGCTGGTTTAAATGGGGGCCTGTTTAAGACCAGACCACTACACCGGGAGTCGTGCGTTCCACAACGTGAGCTGAACAAGTGTAGTCCGTGTCACTCTTTAAAATTCTGCGTCTTTTTGTTGCCCTTATGGTCTTAAGTTTTTTCTTGTTATGTTTCTTATGATTCTACACTGTAAATGTTTATTTAAATTGGTCTTTTTTCTTACACAGGAATCGCTGTTCTCCAAGCACTTGGTGAAAAGAAACTTCATATTGGGGCAATCTCGGATCCAACACATCAAGTAAGGCTTAATTTTATTAATTGATTTATTTGTTTTCGCAAAGAAAGTAATCATTCCTTTAAAGATTTTGAAAATAGTTCGAAATTCTATTTGGATTACTGACTGACTGATTGACGACTGACTGATTGACGATGGACTGACGACTGACGGACTGACGACTGACGGACTGACGACTGACTGACTGACTGACTGACCAGCTGTGTAACCGGTTAGCTGGCCTGCTGACTGACTGACAGACCGACCGACTGAATGAATTGATTGAATCGGATCCATCGAATGAATGGTCTTATCAAGTGACTTATAGACTGAAGAACTGACTGGCTGATTGATTGAGTAATCGATTGATAGCTCGATCACAAGATTTAAGGCTTTATCGATTAATTGATTGAGAGACGCCTTTTCCTCACAGTGGAATTGCCCTCAAGGTATAACGTACAGGTCCTCTTCCGCTCCAGCTCTCAGTTTGGACCACGGACTCATCAAATCAAGGTCGGTGTAAAAAATTAAATTCTGACTTAATGTCGATTGACAAAAACTGCATATCGCTGTTTGTTTGTTTCGATATTCCTGATAATAACATTCATTTAAAGTCAATTTATAGGTTGCCGTCAATCTGAAACACCATGTCACTCTCCGTCCATTCTCAGTGTTCTACATGTTCTTGAGCGTTTCTTCTTTCTCTCAGACGCTTCTCAGCACCAGCTTCGAGAATAAAGGAGTGGAGCAACTCAAACTCTTCTATTAGGTACATGCTAGAAAGGTGCTGCATGGTTTTTTGGGATTGGCGCAGTTTCTTTTATGTTGACTTTGGTCCTTTTTCTACGATGGGTTCTGATTATTCTCCTCCGTGCTCTGTACAATACCTACACTACTTCCTTTGTTGTTCATCCTTGTTCCTCAGAAACTCATTCTAAGCTTGTTTAAGCTTTTTTCTAGAAGCTCTCTTGCCACTCTACTTCCTGGTTTTCGTGCTCAGATATTTGAGTTTGTTTGAAATGTTAAGCTTCTTTCTTTATTACACTTTAAAATTGTTTACAAGTTCGTATTTGCTATGTATTTACTCTGTAGTCCGCACACCTACTTTAAAAGCTACAACAGATCCATTGGTAATCAGAAGGATTCATTTCTCGCTTTAAGCTCTGTTAGTTGATTGTACTGCTCGCGCTGTTTCGAATTGAGATCATCACTGATTGTTTTGACTTTATTTTTCCTTCCTCACTGTTAGTAGGCTTTCCTCTGCTTCTTCAACTAAGACTGTCAAAAGGTATTATGTCAGCAATTTTTCATGTTCCTAAACATGTCCCATATGAATATATCCAAATTTGGTTGCGTGAAAGTCTTCAAAGTTCAGTCTTAGTCCGGTTCTTTTCTCCCATGCAATTATTTCTCTCCCCTTTTTCCATTTCTTGCTTTTCACCTTTTTAGGAATAGCACAGCTTCCATCTTGAAAAATTCTCCGCGGAGAAAATCAGCTGTTACATCATTTAAGGGCAAAAGGTATTCTTTTTTCTCCCGGTCTTTCTTGGGACACTGGTTTTGAAAATTCATCACTAATTTCACATTACATGTACGCATCTTTGCGACGAGGGGTGAGATTCTGATCGCACATTCCAGGTTATTGAAGAGCTGAATGTGAAGAAAAGGAACTATCACGATTCAATACGGTTAAGTTGCACGCGTTGTATCGACAGATTGTTACAGAGGAAAGTCATGAACAGGGTCATATCCAGGCTCAGGAAAGGGATTTGTTTCTAAACATCTCCTTGTAGTTTAAGTCTGTCGTTTTTCACTTATCCTCAGAAGAGAAGTGTCCGCATGGCAAAATGTAACAGTGACAAACGAAACTTTGTTCTTCTTTCTGAACCTTTTCCTACTCCTTAAATTTTGGATCCTCATTCTAGTTTGGCGATTTTTCCTGTACTATACTTTATTACTAATCTCGACTTCACTTTCTTTACTTTCCTCTTTTTCTGCCGGCCGATACCCGGAAAAAGACGACCGTCCTGATGTTTTTTCTTTTTCGTCCTCTCTTACCCTTCCATCTTTGGTACTCTAACTCTGTCTTTTCTTTTTGTTGTCCTCTTTTCTCCTCTCTTTATCAAATAGAAAACTTCGAAGAACTCCACGATGTAAGTCAGCTCCTTCTTGTAGACGTAAGAATAAAGAAAATTCTGAAAGCTCTAATGAATCAGGGTAATATATAGTAACTTTCACTTTTTGTCTTCATCTTTTTCTTTCATTTCTACATCAAAACTCTAATCTCTCTAGTTCACTCTACACCTATTTTAGCTATTTCGTCCCATGTTCTTGTAATTTAATCGCTAATTCACAACTGACAATCAATGAATTTCCATCAATGAATTTCTTCATCGGCCTAAGTGACAATCTTGAAAACTGTAGTTTAGTTTTAGGTGTGCAAAGGTGATCTCAATAGAAAGTGGCACTTTGCTATACAGCTACATATTCTCATAAACACAAATGCACTTATGAAGTTTTTGGATCATTTTACCCCAATATTTACCCTAACCTGTTATCAGTTGACAGTCGTTGGGTTAGGGGAGGGGTAGGAGCGTATTTGCTCAGATACCAACAGTGATTCCAAGTTCAGTTTTAAAGTGACAAAGATACTTATGTAAAGCGAAACCGGTTTCTTAACTGAAACGACGGTGGCCACGATGGCCATTAAGGCCCAGGGTGACCATCAGACCTACAGCTCAAACTTCCACCAACCCAGGAGATCTTAGAACTTCATTCTAGGCCACATATACCACAGTGGTTTCAAAAGTAGCTTTCTGATATTTTGTCACAGCCAGCACTAAATAGTATTATGTCAAGAACCACTATCCGTCTTTTTCTTTCCAGTGCTTCGGCTCCGGTGCTTCTGCCTAAAATAAAGAAGAAGTCAACAAAATCGCACACATCCAAGGTGGGTTTTTCTCAAACTTCTTGTAGAAAGTGCAATCTCTTTTTACTGAATACCCCGCTTATTCCATAGGAAGTCACTTCAGTTTTTTGAGCTCCTCCTCACCATACGTTTGTCTTGCTACAACTGAATAACATACACTTGATTTCTACTTTGTATTTATGTTTATCTCCTACGTTAAACTTGTTTAACTCAATCGTCCTTAGTTTGGCTCCGTCTTCGTAGTTTTTCATCCTCTTCAAACATCGTGTTTGATTTCCAGGTCAGCCATTCAACTCTACAAAATCGCTCTAACCTAGAAAACTCTAACCGAACGTGCAAGATTCTTAGGGACTCTTCGCGCCGACTGACCTTACCTCAGATCAAAGAGCGTGAAGCAGTTAAAGCGATTTGTTGTACGGTTCTCTGTTTGTTAGTACTAACAGCACTGATTAAAACTTCGAAGAATTCATTCGCACCGTAAAAATAGTCAGTTAGCCACACATTCAGTTAGTTTACCGCTTACACAAGCCGTAAAGCAAACGAACCAACGGTCAAGCCTCGGTGAGGGTTACGGAGCTATTTTATGAACACGGAGCATAACAAATTACAAATTTTTTTCGTTATGAACACAGCCACGCTAACGCGCTGCCCTGTAGCTTTCATTCCAATGTTTTGTGACATCATTATGCAAAACTCATTTTTATGAAGACTGCCAAATATTAGCTCGGTGAGATTTAAAAACGATTAATAGGTAATGATAAACCCCGCTGGAGCAAGGAGGGTAGAAGGCATTTTCCTCTTTTCCACTGGACTTTATCATCACACCTCCGCCCACGGGTTTCTGTGATGGCCACCAGCGCCACGAGGAAGACTGAAGACCAGTCAAACCTTACATAGGGTAATTTAGTATTATCAATTGAATTGATAACGTAAATTAGCCACCGCGAAGAGTTTCGAAGATAACATTTCGAGAATTAGCCCTTCATCAGAGCGAATGGAGGAATTGTGAGTTGTGTGTATGTGTTTATATGAAGACCTTGCATACGCAGACTTTGCATAGCCTAACATACGTAGCCTAACATATCATGAAATTGTTATGCTTGATTTTCAACTTACTCTTTTTTTTCATCAGATGTCTTCCAGCTCGGCCACATCCTCTGAGCGAACCCGGCAGATGCTGAAAGCTCGGATGAAATCGAACATCTGACTAGTGCAGGATAGAGGGCCGCTTACTGTGACAACAACTACCATACCCTCTCTCCCTAGTATTAATCCACAGCCAGTGTGTATCGGAGGGGAGGGTGAAGAGTGCATCCAGAGCCGACATGCGCATTGCACGATTGAGACATGCCCACAGAAGCGAGTTCTTCATGAACTGTTGATTCATCTGAACAGACTCAATTTAAGCTCAGATAGATATGCTTGAGCGTTTAATTGATTCATTTCGAACTGCAAGCGTTCTTGTAATATAAATGTACATATTCATATTTTACGTATACAAAGAGCGAAAAGTGAGAATAGACGTAATTTTCATGAGACATTTAACCCGTGTGGGGTTAGAGCAAACGTGAATATAATGTTTAAAAAAATCATCACTCTATCGAAGTTCTGTTTGTAGATCTGGAGCAGAAATGTTTCTAGCCAAAGCTTTAGAGAACTGCAATAACGAAAGAAAGGTATTGTTGAGATGATGATACCTTATAAATAATTATTTTCTTATGCATAATTTCCAAACACCGAATTTTCTTCATGATATTGAACAGATGTATATAACAGTAAATACTTCTTAATGCTTGTAAATCCAATTTCCATGATTGACACAACTTTTTACCATATTCTATCTGTTGCAAGTTTTTCTACGTATTTATGTACTAAATGGAAAAACAATTTCCACAGAAAAAACTAATTGATTTAACTACAAAGGAATTGATAACGAATTAAAAACGCTGCATTTCATCGTGAAACACATGATATAATACAATTATTTTAACAAATAAAAACGATTGTGAAGAATCGTTCGTTGAACTCTGATGTGTACAAGGGAGAAATTTCGACACAGAGATTCCGAAATGTGTCCATCGAGAAACAAAAATGAATAAGCTTAACACTCAGGTCTCCAAAATGGTTTACCTGCCAAACCTTCGAATGAAAAAAGAAAAGAAATTGAAAAACAAAAGTAAAATAGTGTAAAGAGAATTAATCTTGTGCATGTTGTTAACATAAACTTGTGACGTTTCACGGAAGAGGCTGAACTGGTTTATTCTCGACAAAAATATTTCCAACATGGTTGAAGAACTAGAACCAGTACCAGGAAAAGAAAGGTTTTCGTACCATCCAAGCAAGCACAAAAGCGTATTATGAGCGAGCTTAAGCCGACTCATGCGTACTTGCCTTTAAACGGATAAAGTGAAGGTCGTTTTTCCGCTCGGATTCGGTGTTGATCCCGTTTTGAGTCCATCTCTTTTCGTGCACAAGTCCTCTCACCGTAATAGAGCGTTATATTTTGGGATCTTGAATTATAGCGGAGTTGCGATCGCAAATTGTAAGTTTCGATCGTAAGTTAGTAACTTGCGATCGAAAACTCGAACTTTCCTTAAAAGCCACTACATGATAGACAGTCCGCCCAGTACTAAATGCCTGATATTAAAATGACACATGAATAAAAGGGGTAATGGTGATGCTGTGTCGATGGGGTATTACAAGATGATTTGGTTCTATCAACTGACGTTCTTACGAAGGACTGACGCCGTAAACGTTTAAAAACTCTTTTCAGCAGCCAATTTACATTATCAACTCAGTTGATCAAACAAATTATCTGGTTTTTAAATTTTCTGCGTGATTGCGCAAAAATGTCGCAAATGTTTAAGAAATCGATTAAATTGCAGGAAAATGAGAGACATTTTGCAGGGGTGGATCCAGGATTTTGAGTGAGTAGTTTCCACCCGAGGACCCACTCCTGCTAGGGGGGTTCGGGGGCATGCCCCCCCGAGAAAATTTGAAATTTGGAGCTCTCTAAAGGCCATTTCATGCATTTTTAGAAAATTTAATTGCCCCCAAAAGACTAAAAAAGCATGTAATCAAAAAGGCAAAAAACATTTATTTTTCTTGAAAGTACTACAGGAAACACTCTGATCTACAAATATTCCACCTTTAGCTACTGTGCAAACCAGTGTATATAGTGTTTTCAGGAAGGCCAAGTCATCACCAAGACTTTTCACACTGGAAAACATCACCTCCCAGTCAGGAAAATCAAGATGTGGAGAAAAAAAAACGAACCAAGTGTTAGTGTTTTTGATAACAAAAGAAAAACAAGCACAATTGAATTTGTATCCAACGACTGAATCTCGTGATTTCAACAAATTTGAAATAAAGTGGTAGTTAATTACCATAATAAATTTCGTTATTGCGGTGATCTTAAATCCTGCTGTTTTTTTCCTGTTTGTTAAGTTGTCAAAGTCTCCGTGTGCGGCGAAACAAATTAGTGGCGTTGCTTTTGTTTCTTATTCAGTAGCCTGCGGTGAAATAATCAACCAGCCATGTCGTTTAAATCTTTTTCTGAAATTTATTTAAGTCAACGTAGCGGCAAAGGGTCCGTAAGATGCGAAAGATCGTTTGAAAAAAAATTGATGGAGCAAAATTTGAAAGAGATTACTGTCCACAAAACGGGGTAACTCCTGGAAAAATCGTCTTAAGCGCGGTACTTAACAAATAGGTTCTAAGTTGCCGTGCGTCTGTTCAGTGACCATTTTATTTCCTAAATCGCCAAAGGCTGCGCTGCGCCTCGTGTGCCACTTTGTTCTTACCACATTTTGACGTCCTCTGTGATCTATTACTGAACAGAAGCACGGCAACTTGGAATCTATTTGTTTTATATAATAAAGAATTTAAAAAAGTTTTAATGATGACGAAATACGTCTTTCCTCCAATAGATGATAAGTGAGAACCAATTAAAATGCGTGCATAACTGAGCTTATTATATAATTTAGAATAGACCATGAAAAACTATATGTCACTGTGGAGTTTAGAAAGTATAAATTCTGAAAATAACAAAAGCTGGTTTTTACAGTATTTGTTTTGGCAGGCACACAACTTAAAAGCTTTCTCTGTCTAAAAAGCAAAAAAAAAAAAAAAAACGAAACTTGAAAGAACTTTGACCAGTGTTTTGGTCTGTGTTCAGTTGTGTGTGTAAATCATGCATGGATAGAAAACATATTGCAGTTTCGATGTTTCGTCCATTATTCACTCGTGCTGTGGTATTCAGAGCGTCACAATACACCTAAATACACCCATCGTCATCCTTAAAAACTAATTATTTCCCTTCAGTGCGTCTAATTCGAAGATATTAAAATTATGATTGATAAACCAGTAAGTTCTTCTCTTCTCTAACAGTGTTTCAAAAACTCCACACAGCATCTATAAACATGATCGAACATTTTTTCATAATCTGAAATGTCTCCACACAAAGGATCGTGTATGATCAACTCTCCTTTGGGGTCATATGTTCCAAACAGTTTTACTTCCGCTGGCGTAGTGCCATCATTTGGCCTAAAAGTTTCATTCAGATGTCGTACATTGCTCTCATCAAAGGCCAATATTACATCGAAATGACGAAAATCATCTTCTTTTACTTTTCTTGCTCGGTGGTTGCTGGCAATTCCATGTTTCTTCAACACTTGCAACCCTCGTTCGTTCGATGGGAGTCCTTCACGGAAAACATGAGTTCCAGCGCTTTCAATCTCCCAATCGTTCCTATCTTCACGTTCCTGTATAAGGTGCCTTAAAATTGCTTTAGCTGTAGGAGAACGACAAGTGCTCCCTCGACAAACGAACAGGACTTTTCGATATTTAGAATCCGCCATCTTAGATTGCAACAAGGCGAATAAATGGTAAAGTGCCTCTATCCTAATTTGCAGCTTGTTAGAAGATTAAATTATTCAAATTATTCATCGCGCACGCAATGGGAATCAACCAACTTGAAAAAATCTGGACACTCTTTCTTTCAAGTTCTCGAATAACGACAGCTATAAACACCGAATTTTATTCAAATCGTTCGAATCCTGTGATGTAACTAACGAAAAGTTTATGTTTCTTTTCAAATGAAGGATACTTATTGGGTAAGAGTGCCTTGCACCACAAACGTGCAGGGGAACAAAGAGGAACGAGCTCGGAGAACAGAAGGCAGAAGCTTAAGAGGGCGGGAGAAGGGATCTACATGTGGGCGGGAAGCGGGAGCAGAGGCACTCGTTTGTTGTTTCTTACTGCTCATCAACCAGTGAAAAACCTGTACCCAGCGAAGGGATTTTTTTCCACTTAATTCCAATTAAGGTCTACCGAATTTCATTCGATAGGAAACATAAAATTGAAGTCAGCCGGTGTAATTAGATACCTCTCGAAGTCGGTTACGTCATACGTCATGAATGAGAGAACATGAATCATGCAAACAGTGTCAGCGGTCGGAATTATTCGGCGAGAAAAGCGAATTAGGTCCAACATCGTCTAAGCCCATATTGGTCAGCCTCAGTATTTTTGTATGTGGCAATGAAAAATTAGTCCTCCTTTCTGCAAATATTTATGTTACAATCACATAATCACATAGCTGAATCATACCGCTAGTGAATAAATGTATCATAGAATGTATGAACAACTTTTAAAACTTTCTGCAGAGGTTTTAAAAAGATCTCAATTTCTCGAAGAAATCCGAGTAGTTTTAAAATGTGACTTCGAGACCAGCCGAACAATAATGTGCAATAACAGTCTATCAGCGCTTAAACTGAACGCTCAAAAATGCAAACGGTGTAACAATGGATGAGTAGTGACTTGAATCATTCGTTGGAGCCAGCTTTCATACAGCTCACGACAACAGCTGCTTCCGGCGAAGAGCGAAAATTTAACATGATGGATATGCAATTAGTTAAATTAACAGTCCTTTTAATCAAACCGAAGACGGGAGTAATACAAAGAGGGGCGGAAGTTGGGCAACAAAGGTTTGCAAAAGAACTGGAGGTGGGAGAACGTGGTGCGGGAAGTTGGAGGCTGTGGGGCAAGAGTCGTATTCGAAGTTCAACGAAATCATGCAAAATAGAAGAACCTAGGGGAAAACAAGAACAAATTCAGCAAGTGGTAAGATTTACTGATTATATTTCAGTTTCCACTAAATACAAGAAATTTACATTTTTCATTAACGTGCAAGAGTTCCATCTTTCCCGCTTGAGTAGCCAAGCAAAGCAAAGGAGTCGCATCATCTCACCCACGTGCTCTGCCAGCTTTGAAATAATTAGCATTTACTGACAAGTTTGATTTGATCTCCGAGGATCATCATACTAATTTTTCACCATTTGATTTTGTCACGCGACAAAGTTCACAGCAGAAATTGGTCTTGTTTAAAAATTGTCACGCAGGAAACAACAGCTAAACGAAATACTAAATTTGATTAATGGAACATTCGACAAGAAAAGCACAAATGTTCAAAACTACTTAAGCAAACATTAGGCCTATCACAGCAGTAACTGTCCACGCATCATGCTTAACAGACGGACAACTGCTAATGTTAAAATCATCGAAAGGCAGGAACACCGTGATTAAAATATAAAATAACGCACATACATGTGAGAGACTGGATATCAAGCCCTTTCACTCACAGAGGAGAATCACATTCAACTTCTCCTTACAATATCTATACATTATCCAGTAAACAGGTAATGAAAATAAACAAATATCTCAGCTTATTGCTGTGTCAGATCGTGTCACCTTGCCATGTCATAAACAAAAGTATTTCCTCGCATTACAAGGAGATATATGGCAGTTGCAATGTGCAATTTTATTAATACATCTAAAGAAGTGAGGACCACAAGGCTGGTCTCCAAATAAGCATCATATCTCTAGCGTAAGCTTGGAGCCATCAATAAAGTCCCTTTATGATCAATGATGCAATACTTATTTTCCAAGAAAATTCAACTGCATCGCATTTGTTAATAAATTGAGGCCATAAAAGCTTTTATTTTGGGCATGAAACTCAAGTCTCAAGTTTCATCATGCCATGTGAAAAATAAAGGCATTGTACTTATTATGTTAATTACATGATTATTGATGCAAAGCACCAATTTATCGTTCATAATAATTAGTTGTTAAACTAAACGTGAAAGTAAGAAGGGAAAATCAGTGCGTTTTTTAAATGACGATTACTTTGTTTGGATACCGGGTTAATATCGCAATGCATCCCTCAGTGGTCACTGCAACCTCTTGCGGAAAAGAGAATGGCTCTCCCATATGGGTAGAAATACTTCGCAGAAATTCACCATCTTTGGTGTATATTTCTATGTACAATTTGTCTAAAAAATTCTCAGTATCGACCACGGCGACCTGTTGACTTTCCCTGTGAAATACAATTTTTGGAGAGAATAGAGACCTTTGCAAACAAAACTTGTTTAGATGATCACCTTGTTCGCTGAATATGTGAACAACTCTCGGACCCCATCCTCCCACCACCATAACTCTGCCATCACTTACAGTAGTGATGTCGCACGGGTAACTCAAGATTTGTTGACCAAAACTGCAATCTAACTGACCATTAGTCTCATAAACATCCACAATCCCATATTCCTTGCTCCGATCACCCTTCAGCACCAACACTTTTCCACTATCACTGACTGACAGTTCACACAGGTTAAAGTCGAAAATAATTCTCTCTACGCGAAAATTGTGATGCTGGTCAGCGGTTTTGTTAAACTTGAAAATCCAGTATGAGCCCATACGACTCTCTTCCCTGACCAAGACATAAATGTTGTCATTCATGTCTGTGGCTAGCCGAAACACCCTGTTTTTAATCGATAGCTCTTTATCGCTGTCATCAATAAGAGGAGGAAGTCTGAAACCTTGCACAAACTTGCCACTGTTGTCAAACACCTTGATTGTCAAGTCAAAGTATGCTAAAATATATTGCCTGCTTGAGTTGGTAGCGATATCACTCAGCACCTCTAACCCGTGCTCCTCTTCGCCATCATGATCAAGTATCCATGGTACACTACAGTTCTCCATACCCTGTTTACAAAGTATCTCTCTTACTCTCGCATCTCGCAGCAGATCAACTTTCTCCTCTCCCGTATCAATCATGAGCCATTTTGGGAATAGTTCTTTAACGGGTACTGTTCGTATGACATTGAAGGCGACACGATTGACTAGACAGACCCCGGAAATAACTTTGCGTCGTTCTTCTTTGTTAAATAAACTCTTCACTGCCCTGAAACCTGTCTTGAGCTGTTCTCGAAGACTTTGCTGAACCACCGGCAGACTGTTTAGCTCTTCAATACACACTTTACATGGTGCTAAAACATCCTCGGGATGGTCTATTTTTTCTAATACTGTTGCCATCACACGGTACTGCATTGATAAGATGCGGTCATTTGGTGATAGCGCTTCATTAGAAAAGGCATCCGTTGCTCTTTCACGAGCACTTTCAAATCTCTTCTTTGCATCGGCGAGCTTTCTTGTAGCAGATTTAGTAAGCTCCAAGTGTTTCATTCCTTCAGTGAGCGACACAGCCTCCGCACAAGCTGCTTGTGCTGCATCCGCGTCATACTTACTCCTCGACCTTGTATCTTCAAATACTTCATACAGCAACTCAACTCCTTCTCTAAAGAAGCTAATACTGGCTAACAAATCTTTCCTTGATAATCCATCCAGCTTGGACCTCATGTCATCGATTTCTCGCATGATGATGCCGCGAAACTGTTGATCTGTTATGTCGCCATCTTTAAGCTTTTTTGCTGCCTCATCTCTGCATTTATCCACAAGCCATCCAATAGTCGCTTTGAAAACTGCTGTTATGATTACAGACATAATGGCAGCTTGGAACTTAGTAATCCGAAGAAATTGAGAGCATCTTTTAGCGAATCTTCACAATAAGCAGCTTCTTAAGCGTCGATGAACGCAAAGAAAATAGCAAATGATAGCAAAATTTCAAGAATGATTCCAATTTTGGAATAAGAATTGCTGTCAGCCCAAAAAAAATACAAAGCATAACAAAGAGAAGGCAATCAAGCCTGGCGTGAAGATTTATAGCCTCTTCAGAGAATCCTTTGTTGAAAAACATATTTCTCTTTGAAAAGCTATTTTGCTCATTGCAGACACTTAAATAGGCTGTTGTGGTCTTAACTTCTTCCTTTTACCAACGAATGATGTGAGCATCAGAAATCCCTGACTGACATCAGTAAATGCACAATTTAAAGCTCTTTTTGTGTTGTGTAATAAAATGATACTCGTGATCATTGAAATTTTCGATCACGTCACGACATCACTCGACTTCTCAATGGAAATGTTGTTTGATGCCCAAAGCAAAAAAGAATGATAATTGTTCGCAAATCTTCCGTAGCTGTTATCTTTGTTCTCAGCTGTAATGTGTTTTATTTATAGTTCTTTCTTTATCTTGTTACCCGTAAATAACTGTTATACCACACCTAGAGCTGAGACGGGTTCCTTCAACCAAATAAGTATTTGGCTATTTACCAGGTTATTGCCCTACACACAAACGATGTAATTTACTTTTAGAATGATTGGATGGGTTGAAAAGCGAGCAGAGTGAACTCAGAGGGTGAAAGACTGAGTTTTTATTTATAGACTCAAACCCATACACTAAATCAAAACAGATATCGTTATCGCCAAGCTTTGCACTTTACAGTTGACAAAGGAAGGTTGCGGAACATAACCTATATTTTGTTATGAATAATAAGTCTCTCATGCACGTCACTGCTGTTAGCCTCTTTTGAGTGTTTTATGCGTCATTAAGTAGTGCAATGTAATCAGATGATTAGAAAGTGAAAACGCAAGGCAAACCACTCAAGGTAAAACACAATACAAATCACTTCACTTTTTCAGCAGCGTGTCTCTTTTTACAGTAAGTTTAACCAATCAACAATAGCTATTGCTTTTCATAACATCAACAAATATATAGCAAGATAAAAAAACAATATGTGAGTTTCTTGTTCTGAATCGAAAAAATTAAAGAATCTTGAATTTTGTTTGTGGTTGTCCGACGTGCGCCCGTCTATCGCGTCCCATTTAGGTTGAAACAAATTTTGGGAATTTTCATCACTTATGGTCATGTCATCAGTTAAAATTTTTATTGACCGAGTTTTACTTGGCCGGGTCTTTTTTCTGTTTGTGTATTTTTTTTTATATCAATAGACCCAAACCCATACGCTAAATCATGATTTCAAACCAGATATTGTTATCGCCCAGATTGCACTTTACAGTTGACAAAGGAAGGCTACGGAACATAACCTATATTTTGTTATGAATAATATATCTCTCATGCGTGTCAATGCTGTTAACCACTTTTGAGTGTTTTCTACATCAGTAAGTATTGCAATATCATCAAATGATTGGAAAGTGAAAATGCGAGGCAAGCCACTCAGGGCAAAACACAACACGAATCACTTAACTTTTTGCAGCAGCGTGTTTCATTTAACAGTAAGTTTAACCAATCAACAATAGGTGTTGCTCTTCATAATATCAACGAATAAACAGCAAGATAAGGAAATAAAACTGTGAGTTTCTTGTTCTGACTCGAAAAAATTGAAGGAATCTTGAATTTTGTTTGTGGTTGTCCCACGTGCGCCCGCCTATTGCGTCCCATTTAGGTTGAAACAAAATTTTCGAAATTTTCATCACTTATTGTCATGTCATAAGTTAAAGTACTTAAATCAAGGTCACAGTTGAGTTTGTTGTGTATTGTATTCTTGTTTGATTTTGCTGCCATTAGTGATATATACGGGGAGGAAGAGGGAGAAGTACTGCTTTTGTCAGAAATCATGAAAACAACTTACTACATTGCCAGGTTTGCATTCCACTCACTGATTTTTAACCGTCAAGGTTCCTTTTTTGTATCAGTGCGTCTTCAGAGGCGTAAATTAAACAACCACTGACCTCCTTTTGAAACTGTTAGGCTCACTGAGTAATAGGTGTCTTCATGTGAAAAAACGAGCCCCCGGTTCAGAGAGCCAATATTCCTGCAGTAATCAGGCTAGAAGCTTTCCCCTTTCGAACATCTTAAAAATCGTGTTGACGAGAAACTAGAGAGTTGCCATCCAGTTTACCTATAAACCCTATATCAGCGTCTGATACCACCAGAATGTATATAATTAACATAAAGGCTATGTACAGAATGTACTCCAGACAACTGTGGTTTTTAAGTCTGTTTCTTATATTTTCTTTGTCAGCAAGAAAAGCTGGAATTCTGAAACATTTCTCAAACTTGCCTCTGTTGTCAAACACCTTGATTGTCAAGTCACAGTCTACTGCAATATTTTGCCCGCTTGAGCTGGTAACGATATGACACGGATCATTTATATCCAGTACTCCTCTACACCATCCTGACCAAGTATCCATGATACAATACGATGCTCCATATCCTGTTTACGCAGCACCTAAGCTATCCTTACCTCATGCAGCAAGTCAACTCTCTCCTCTCCTGTATCAACTCTAAGCCATTCCAGGAGCAGTAAACTCCTACTGCATATAACTTGTGTGACACTTTAGGCGACAAGATTGACGGACAGACACCGGAAATGATTTTCTTTGTTCTTCTTTACTGATTAAACAAACCCCCCCAAGGGCATTGATTCCTGTGTTGAGCTGTACTTTAAGACGTTCCTGAACCACTGACAGACTGCGTTTAGCTCTTAAATGCACACTTTACTCGCTACTACAGCATCCGCAGAACTGTCTGTTTGTCTTTTTCTGTCCGTTCTCGATTTTTTTCATCCTCTCCAAACATTGTGTTTGATTTCCAGATCAGCCATTCAACTCTACGAAATCGTTCTAACCTAGCAAATTCTAACCGAACGTGCAAGATTCTTAGGGACTCTTCGCGCCGACTGACCTTACCTCAGATCAAAGAGCGTGAAGCAGTTAAAGCGATTTGTTTTACGATTCTGTGTTTGTTAGTACTAACAGCACTAATTAAAACTTCGAAGAATTCATTCGCACCGTAAAAATAGTCAGTACCCACACATTCAGTTAGTCTACCGCTTATACGAGCTGTTAATCAAACGAAACCACAGTCAAGGGTTACAGAGCTATTTTATGACCACGGTGCATAACAAACTTTTTTCGTTATCAACACAGCCACGCTAACGCGCTGAAATAGCTTTCATTCCAATGTGCCATCATGATGCAAAAGTCACTTTTGTGAAGACTGCCAAATATCTGCTAGGTAAGATTTAAAAACGAATAATAGGCAATGATAAACCCCGCTGAATATCCGAAATGATAAATCCTCTTTTCCACTCGACTTTATCATCACACCTCTGCCCTCGTGTTGCTGTGATGGCTGCTAGCGCCACGAGGAAGACTGAAGACCAGTCAAACCTTGCATAGGGTAATTCAGTATTAAATTAGTAAATTAGCCACCGTGAAGAGTTTCAAAGATAACGTTTCGCGAATTAGCCCCTTCGTCAGAGTGAATGGGGGAATTGTGGGTTGTGTGTGTGTGTGTGTGTTTATATGCAGATGTTGCAAATGCAGACCTTGCTTAGCCTAACATACATAGCCTAACATATCATAAAATTGTTACGCTTGATTTTCAACTAATTCTTTTTTTTCATCAGATGTCTTCCAGCTCGGCCACATCCTCTGAACGAACCCGGCAGGTGCTGAGAGCTCGGATGAAATCGAAGATCTGACTAGTGCAGGATAGAGGGCTGCTTACTGTGACAACAACTACCATACGTTCCCTTCTTAGTATTAATCAACAGCCAATGTGTATCGGAGGGGAGGGTAAAGAGTGCATTCAGGACATGCGCATTGCACGATTGAGACATGCCCTCAGAGGCGAGTTCTTCGTGAACTCTTGATTCATCTGAACAGACTCAATTTAAGTTCGGATAGATATGCTTGAGCCTTTAATTGATTCATTTCGAACTGCAAGCGTTCTTGTTATATAAATGTACATGTTCATATTTTACGTATACAAAGAGCGAAAAGTGTGAATAGACGTAATTTTCATGAGACATTTTAACCCGTGTGGGTTCAAAGTAAACGTGAGTATAATGTTTAACAAAATCATCACTCTATCGAAGTTCTGTTTGCAGATCTTGAGCAGAAATATTTATGGCAAAGGCTTCAGAGAAATGCAATAACGAAATAAAGGTATTGTTGAGATGATGATACCTAACAAATAGTTATTTTTATATTCATAATTTCCCAACACCGAATTTCCTCATGATATTGAACAGATGTATATAATAGTACGTACTTCTTAATGCTTGTAAATCCAATTTCCATGATTGACACAACTTTTACCATATTCTCTCTGTTATTAGCTATTTATGTACTAAATGGAAAAACAATTTCCATAGAAAAGGCTAATTTATATCACTGGAAAGGAATTGATCATGATAACGAATGAAAAACACTGCATTTCATGGTGAAACACATAATATAACCCGAGTATTTTAACGAATAAAAACGACTGTGAAGAATCGTTCGTTAAACTCTGATGTATATAGGGGAAAAGTTTCGACACATATATTGCGAAATAAGTCCATCGAGATACAAAAATGAATAAGCGATACACTCAAGTCTCCAAAACGGTTTACCTGCCAAGCCTTCGGATAAAAAAAGGAAGAAAAAATGAAAAAAAGAAGTAAAATGGTATAAAAAGAATTGATCTTGTCCATGCTGTTAACAACCACCATCCAACTTGTGACGTCAAGCAGAAGAGGGTGACCTGGTTCTCGATAAAAACATTTCAGACATGTCGAAAGCACTAGAATCAGTACAAGGAAAGGAAAGTCTTTCGTGCCATCCAAGAAAGCACAAAAGCGCACTATGTGCAAGCTTATCCAGCAAAATTAAGAGAGTGTCTCTGTAAGAGCGGTCCGGTCGATTTTGCTTGAGACACGGATTTCGCTCGTTTCTCGTGTGTTGTAAGACATTCATGTACCTATGCTAAAACCACAATCAGTTTGATCGGATCTCTTTATTTTTCAGAGTTTTACGGAAATTAAATTTCACTCGAGCGAAGGCTTGTCGTGACACTTTTCAAGACATTAATTTCATACAACTTTGGGGGACAATTTACAAAAAACTACCGAACTCAGCAAAAAACAAATACCACAGCCATGTATATTAACTCTATCTTATCTATCGAGGCGACTTTCGTAAACATCACGTGTCAATCAAGGAAACAGGAAGACTTAAATGACACCTTATCGGTTCGCCTAAATCAGACACGCCAAAACCGATCAAATTCAAGGTAAATTTTTGAAAAAGTGAGGCGTTCTTAACTGATCCAACTAACATAGCTAGGAAGTAGGTGCCATAGAAAAGATAACTACAGAAAAAAACTTTGCGGCCCGACCTTTACGAGAACTTTATAACTCCGTGAACTTACCTAATTTTCGGCAATCTCCAAGTTTGGCCGCCATTTTGAGGGACTTGTCAACATGAAGCGTAACCGATATGAATCAAGCAGGTAAATCTAAAACCGTCAGAAATATATAAGAAAGCAATTCAAATGAACTTTACTTTCAATTCAAGCGGCAAAATTTGAAATTGTTCGTTAAACTTACAATCCTCATGCGACCATTTCTTTCTAAAATTCAAACACTACAACTAGTGTTCGAATTCCCCTCGCCGATTCCACCGCAAGAAATAACCTGTGCCACCCAAGCTTCGACTCGAACATGAAGTACGAATCAAGTAACATAACTGCTTCATCTTCGCGGCAATATCACGCTGGTATTTTGATTTTCCGATCGACAAGAACGGTGATCAGGAATCGATCGGTTTGTTTACCTGCTAAACGTGACCGCTGACCAGCCGCTAAGTGAAAACAGCATAGCGCGGGGTGGGGTGGTTGGCGGGCTTATCGTCATAAGATATTCGAATGCATGCTCAAAAAGCTCTAGGACTATCAGTCTAAACAGTGAAGGCATGCTTTGTGGTACAGACAACTTTTATTTTATTCTCATAACTTTCTCCTTAAATACATTTCGTTCCAAATAGGACTAGCATCAGTTCATAGATTTAAAAACAAATCTTTACTACGTAAATAAATGTGTTTA
Source organism: Pocillopora damicornis (assembly GCF_964200805.1). Classification (NCBI taxonomy): domain Eukaryota; kingdom Metazoa; phylum Cnidaria; class Anthozoa; order Scleractinia; family Pocilloporidae; genus Pocillopora; species Pocillopora damicornis. The sequence goes on from NC_142678.1 coordinate 13,305,306, forward strand.
GATAATCGAGATAACCATTGAACCTCTTGTATCCCACCGGAAATAACGTGTCTTGTCTTTGCCCAACTCTGAGAGCGTGGAGCGGCGAAGACGCGAGATACGAGTCTCGCGCCTTGCGGATTCACCATGCTCACAGGATACGCGTGACCTCACTATCTTTCAGAAAAATAAGAGACTACTCGAAGTCTGTATTCCGTTCAACCATTTCATAAGAGTGACGCGAGTCTTTCAATTGAGTGAGAAAGTCACAAACTCATTCTTTACCTCACGAGTGTAACCACTGACCACTCACGAATTACAGTAGCCTTCTCCTTTGACGCGGAAATTGAAATCGTATCGAATATACAAAATTATAATGAGTTCCTTTAGATCTACCGAACTTGTATCGCGTTGGAAACAATTACAAGTACAGGAAAAATTCGTTCACAAGCGAGACGTTTATTATGTCTCAGGACTGCTTTTTGAATAGCAAAGATGGAAAAAACTTTGGTTCATCTTGTGGCTTAAGTGGTTTGGTACGACTGTCTGAATGCTGATCATGAACTGATCAGAA